>NC_064292.1:5410922-5597164 GCF_019186545.1 Solanum stenotomum
TAGGTCAGGCCCGTAGATGGGTACCGACAGCCCAGAAACTTCTGCGAATTGATGGTGAATCAAACTTCAAAAGGGTCATAGCTCTTAGAATCATAATCCCCTCAACATACAATAGGTTTCAACTTAAATGCACAACCCAATCAAGTCTCACAACGAACAATAACTTCAACAACCTCTACAACAATATCAACAACAACTAACAACTTCGACACTTCAACAACAATTCCCAATCTTTTCTCAAATCATGGAATAAACTTGGTGTGTGTGAGGGAAAGGATCAACCCACACAAAAAAACTCACATACCTATTAGGGATCACCCCCGACGATAATCCACGACGGAAACTTGTTGATCTCCTTTCTCCTCTTCTTCTCTTCTTCTTCTCTTCTTCTCCTCTCAAGAACCCTAACTCTTTCTCTTTAAAATGGGATAAAAGAAATGATCCAAATCAGCCTAACACACCATGTAACCTCAAGAGAAAGAATTTGGGAAAAGACCAAAATGCCCCTAAATTTCCGGACGGATTTCCCTTCCAAGTGCCCATTTTCTAAAGGGCGTAACTCCCTCCTACGAACTCAGAATCGAGCAAACTCGGTGGCGTTGGAAAGGTCATTCCACGAGCTTCGCAACCATAACTGGAACTACTCCTAACTCATCCTGAGCTAGGAGTTACGACTACTCAAAGTTGGCCAAAAACTCATTTTTTTTCCATACTTAACCAAATTTCCAGATTTTTAAATTTTTCCAAAAAAATGACTATTTCCAAATTTCAAGCTCCTTCAAAGCCACTTCAAATTGTCGGATGTTACAGTAGATGGACTTACGGTCCGTACTGCAGGTCCGTAGATCGCGTCAGAAAGTTCCCCAGAATTCATTTATAAAAAAATTGACTAAGTGTTGACCTACGGTCCTGACTTACGGTCCGTAGATCAGGTTACGGACCGTAGGTCAGGCCCGTAGATCGATGCCCCAATAACCCAACTTCTGTCCCGATTGACGGTTGACCAGTACGGACCGTCAATCGATCTACGGTCCGTAGGTCACGTCCGTAGATGGGGATCGACAGCCAAAACTTGCTGAGAATTGACGGTGAATCAACTTCGAAAGGGTCATAACTCTTAGAATCATAATTCCCTCGACATACAATAGGTTTCAACTTAAATACACAACCCAATCATGTCTCACCACGAACAATAACTTTAACAACACCACCAACAACATCAACAACAACTAACAACTTCAACACTTCAACAACAAAATCCCAATCTTTTCTCAAATCATAGAATAAACTTGGTGTGTGTGAGGGAAAGGATCAACCCACACAAAAACTCACATACCTTGATAGGGATCACCCCCGACGAAAATCCACAATGATCTTGACTAATCTCCTCTTTCTTCTCTTCTTCTTCTTCTCCTTCTTCTCTTCTTCAATATCAAGAACCCTAACTCTTTCTCTTTCAAAATGGGACAAAAATGATCCAGCCTAATACAACAATATGAGCTCAAAAGAAATGATTCGTGAAAGGACCAAAATGCCCTTAAATTTCCGGACGGATTTCCCTTCCAACTACCCAACTTCTACAGAGCATAACTCCCTCATACGAACTCGGAAACGAGTAAACTCAGTGGCGTTGGAAAGATCGTACCAAGGGCTTTCTAAACATAACTGGAACTACTCATGGATCATCCTGAGCTAGGAGTTACGACTGCTCAAAGTTGGCCAAAAACTCACTGATTTCCACACTTAGCCAAATTTCCAGATTTTTTTCATTTTTTTTTTTCAAAAAAATGACTATTTCCAAATTTCTAGCTCCTTCAAAACCACTTCAAATTGTCGGATGTTACAGTCATCCCAGACACGTTTAGCATTCGAAGCGTACACAATTGTAGTAAGCAATTCCTGAGCTACAGTGCTACTGATCCATGAAAGCACCACTGCGTTGCATCTCTCCCATTGAGTGGCTAAATCCCCTTTGAATGAGCTCTTTAGGCAAGTTCCATCTACAAACCCGAGCTTGTTCTTCACCAATAATGCAAGCCTTAGTGATCTGCTCCATAATCCATAGTTAGTTGGACCTGTGAGTTTGACCGCAATCAAGGTTGTTCCTGGTGCATCTGATGCATGAAGATAGAGAGGATGAGAGTGTTCGAGAGTAGCTACTGTTAGATCCACCATAACAGAAACTTAAAAATTGTGATCTGATTGTGAAATCAATACGCAGCTTGAGATTGTATCCCTATGTCGCCTGCTCTGATACCATGTTAGTTTTGTTACTGTGTGATTGAATCCATGGAAGCTTGTTCTTCCATGGATGAACTATACCAATTGCAGAAGAGAAAGAGATCTTTTATTAAGATTTTCTGAAGAGTTGAATTACAATGAAGAAGGAGTGTCTACTTTTATAGATCACACTTTTGCTACTTGCATTCTAACTACTTAATGCCACGTAAGAATTGGTTACATAACAAACTAGTAACTAACTCTTTCTAGAATCTTCCACATAATCTTCAATAAGAACTTCTCCAAGATGTTGGCATGACATTATGTGCTTGTTTGGTCGTCTGATGCATTCACATAGCCATATTGAAGTAGCTATGCTACATTAATTCCCGAGAGCTAATTTTAGTAATTTAACATAGACAGTCTGTTGATATGATAAATGAAAACAAATGAATTCCTCCTCTTCAAATATATAGGATTTCTCTCACTTGACAGTTTTTTTTCGTTGGTTAGCAAAGTATTAGAGCAATGACATGCCTTTGTATAGTCTATGGCGATGTGTTGCCCTAAAATGACTTTCATGACCCTCATTTGTTTGTAGCTGTATCTACTTGTGAATGATAAATGTTGCTGTTGATGATCAGTATCTTGAACAATTCTGGACATCTTATCGGTAAGTATATGTTAGAAGAGCAGAAATGGACAGACCTGTAATGTATTGGACAGGCAGTTTATATGCTTTCCTTGAATGTTTATCTTTTTTCATGAGCCCTTGTAGAATTGATGGTGATTAGTCTCCAACGTGGTGGCTTAGCGTGGCTGAAGAATTGAAGTAACAACCTTAGAAACCAATATTTTGTCCTAATAGAGACAACACTAGGTAAGTCGTTAATTATACTTTGCCTATATCGAGGTGGGTAGAGTTATCTTGTACATATACGGTTGAATTAGTTGAGGTGCATTCAAGTTGGCATGGCTCCATGATTGAAAAAAATGATGGTGATTGTTGTCTTCTTATTGGGGTTGTTTAAGTGGAGAAATGTAGAAGAGCAGGCCAACTATCCACTGAACTTTGAAACTGGGAATAGCGGATTCTCGGTTATCCAACAACAACAACATGACCTCCATCTCAAACAAGTTGTGGTCGACTGTATGAATCCTCACTTCTTCATTTGACCTCAATATATGGATCTTTTTCTTCGAATATGTGTCCTATCTTTAGCTAAGTTTGCATTGATCTCAAGATATTGTAGGTCTTTCGATACAACTTACTTCCATCTAATTGTAGATCTACCTTATCCCCTTTTAATACCTTCACTCACTATATTATCACACCTACAAACTGCTGCATCTCTGTAGATTAATGCATAACATGACCAAACCAACTCAAGATTCTACTTGCACCTTCACACAAATGTGATCATCTTTACTCTCATCTAATCTTGTTTAACTGCACGTCTATCCTTAGCATCCGCATCTCTACAACAGTGCCTGTCTTATGTGATAGATGTGTTATCCGGAAAAGAGAGAGACCCAGACGGAGGCCATTTAGTCTCAAGTCTAAACTAAAAATTGGAGTTTTGTGCTCTTTCAAGCTGAAGTTCTTGACGAATCCCATGTAGGTTTGGTCATATTTGAACAATTCAAATCGATATTTTTACAATTTCTAGTGTTGTTTCAGAATTTTTGTTATGCCTTTGTGACAGATATGGAGAATTTCGCCCTTACGACGTCCAGCTTGTGCACCAGTTCATGAATGCTTTTACAGATCATCGCCACTCATATATTCTTATTGTCAGGTGTAATATGACTACATTTCATGAAATTCATCTTCATATAGACTTTGTTAAGTACCAATTGCTTGTTTTTCATCTTTCAATCGCTTTTCGCTGTTACTGGGATGTCCAATTCCTATGTGGTTGTCTTCTAGTTTCAATGACCGACAACTAGTGTTTATTCAAGTACAACAACATACCCAATGTAATCTCACAAGTGAAGTCTAGAGAGGATAATGTGTACGCAGACCTTACCCCTGCTTTGGAAGGTAGAGTGGTTGTTTCCGATATCTAAGTAAGCAAATTAAATGCATTAGTCTATTTAAGTACAATGGGATTATCGAACCTTGGAATTGGAGATACAATGTTAAGATTGAATCAAGTTGATGCTTATTTGAACCATGAAAGTTGAAATGCACAACTAGTAATTAGTCCATGTCTATTTAAGTACAACAACAACAACATACTCAGTGTAATCACACAAGTGAGGTTTAGGGTCTGGAGAAAATAGTATGTATACACATCTTACCCCTACCTTGTGCGTTTCGATATTTATGTAAGCAAATTAAATGTTGTACCTCAATACTTCTCCTAGGTGTTCTACTGTTCTGCTTATTGTAGGTGACATTTAGGGTGATACAACATGTTAAAATTTTGCCCATTTTGTACATTTTCAATTTATAGATATCAATTAGCTTTCGTTATACATAATACATGCATATGCAGGTAAACACACAGTCACAGAGATGCACATATTTCTGCTTCCCTGCCCCCCTACACGCACGCACAAAAGTCTATCTTCTTGGATCCACAGTAATAAAAAGTGGACCAATTGGCCAGTACTATACATGTAAACATGGGGAAAATGAAATTATATATGCTTGTACTTCTGTACAATTTGCTTACTTTGATTAAACAACAATAACATACCTAGTGTAATTTCATAAGTGGGGTTTGGAGAGGATAGTGTGCATGTATATACAATCTTATGAAGGTAGAGAGACTGTTTTCGAAAGACCTATGACTCAAGTAAAGCATGGTAACTGAAGAAGTCATGCTAAGAATGAAGTGGAAGAGAACAGTAGAAATAACAAATAATATGGTAACTGAAGCGAAGAAAACAACACGTCATAATAAGACAGAAGAATTTAATAGTACTAATAAGGAAACTAATCAATGTTCGACTATCTATTAACCTTCTACCCTAGTTCTTGATCTACATCCCCCCACCCCCCTCCTATTTAAGGTCATGCCTTGATAAGCTGCAACTTGCAAGTGAGCCATGCCTTGTTTCAAATATTTTTTGCCTTACATAGTCCCAGCTTCTACTATAGTTCGAGATAGAAAAATAGAGTCGTCACTTAAAATATTCACGCATTCGGAGAAAAAGATATATTTTGTGAAAATAATGTAATAACAAAATAGAATTAAATAATTAAATCTTGTTAGTTATTCATGCCCATTTGATGAAGAACAATAATAAACGACCATGAATACTGATTTTGACATAAAATTAGAAAAATAATCAAATGTATCTAATTATGGGTATCTGAAAGAATTTATAAGATAAGTTAATCGATAATGGACATGATCTTCTCGATCTATTACAAGGAGGAAGAGATCTTATTACCATTAAATATAATTAAATGAATTGTTGGAGAGCATATGCTCCAGAATGGTCCGGATATATACTCGAGATTCAAAATTTTCTTTCATCTATTTATGTCATACTGGGGATTCACTGACAATCAATTTCAAGATTTATTGGATTTGTTGTTATTTCAAGAAAAGTTTTTAGTACTATATTGCGTTTGAGAGATGTCTTTTCCAAAATAAATATTAAGATTTCTGATATTAAATACTTTTTGTGCATCACCCTCCTTTTGAAATAAGCGTCGTAAAATAGGCAGTTGTTGGCTCCCTCTTGATAACTAACTTATGTTACAAAGTGAAAAAATAAAACTTTGACGCTTCTATTTCTAAGTCCTAATTCCTGTAAAAGAATTTTATCTGCTTGTTTCTCGAGTGAATTTTTTTCTTAATTATTTCTAGATATACAAGCATCTAAGAGTTTGTCCACCAATTTCTTAGCATCAAGTCAGCTGAATGTTTTTATTTGGGGTTGATTGTTGTCCTCTCTATGCTCAGGGATGACTCAACGATATCTATGACTTATAGCCAATTTTATTAAGAGGACTTAACTTTATTTAATATAATTATCATCTCTTTTTATTTAATTTTTTGAATAATGTATGGACCATCTTATATATTAATTATATGTTTATTCTAAAATTCGGGTAATTTATTTGAATAATCTCTATCGAATTCATAAAAAAAAGTTTTAAAAAATAGTATAAAATTCAATACAATATTGTTTATTACTTCCTTCATACTACCGTTTAGGAGTGAAATAAATTTTTTGATTTTTTAAATAATAAAAGTGTTTAATCATTGCTCCCTCTTGATAACTAACTTATATTACAAAGTGAAAAAATAAAACTTGACCTTTTTCAAGAAGAACCTTAATACTATATTACGTATGAATGAGGTGTTTTTCAAATAAATATTGATATTTCTGACCTTGAATGTTTTTACGTGCATCACCCGCGTTTAAAAATAAGCTAGCGACGCAAAATAGGTATTTATTTATTTCATGTTGATAACTAACTTATGTTACAAAGTGAAAAAATATAATTTGATGTTACTCTTTCTAGGTCCTAATTCCTTTGAAAGATTTTATTTACTTGTTTCTAGAGTGAAAATCTTTTTAAATTATTTCTAGATATACGAACATGTAAGATGTTGTCCATCAATTTCTTAGCTCCGAGTCAATTGATTAAATTTTACTTGGGGTTGATTGTTATCCTCTCTGTGATCAGGATGGTTCAACGATATTTGTGGCCTATAGCCAATTTTCTTAGGAGGCCTTAAATTTATTTAATATAAATATTTATCTTTATTTTTATATATATATATATATATATTTACATGATAATGGACGAACCATCTTATATATTAATTATATGGTTAGTGCAAGATTCGGGTAATTTGTTTGAATAATCTCTATCACGTTCATAAAAAAAATGTGAATATAAATTCAATACAATATTGTTCATTACTTTTTTAATATTACTGTTTGGGAGTCAAATAATTTTTTATTTATTTTTAATAATAAAAGTGTTTAATCATTATCCATATTGATTTGGTGTACTTGTTATTCCATTATTATAATAAAAATAATGTAATAACAAAATAGAAATAAATAATTAGATCGAAAATAACACAGAGTAAAAATATGTAGAAAATCTTGTTAGTTATTCATGTCCATTAGATGAAGAACAATAATAAATGACGATGAATAATGATTTTGACATGAAATTAGTAGAATAATCAAATGTACCTAATTAAAGGTATTTGAAAAAAAATTATAAGATAAGTTATTCGATAATGGATATGATCTTCTCGATCCATTACAAGGAGGAGAAGATCTTATGACCATTAAATATAATTAAATGAATTGTTGAGAGCATATACTCCATACTCAAGAATTTCTTTCATCTATTTTGTTATATTTGAAATTCAATGACAACCAATACCAATTTCAAGACTTATTGGATTTTGGTTATTTGCCCATCTATTTCAAGAAAAGTCTTTAGTACTATATTATGTTTGAATGAGGTCTTTCCCCAAATAAATATTAGGATTTTTTTATTTTGAATTCTTTACGTGCATCACTAGTCTCTGAAAATAAGCGTTGCAGAATATGCATTTGTTGACTCCCTCTTAATAACTAACTTATGTTATAAAGTGAAAACTAAAACTTTGACCTATTTCAAGAAGAGCCTTGGTACTATACTACGTACGAGCGAGGTTTTTCCCAAAATAAATATTGAGATTTCTGACTTTGAATTTATTAGGTGCATTACCTGCCTAGGTAATTATTTGCTCCCTTGTCGACTGATTGTTTTTTACTTGTGGTTGACTGTTGTCATCTTTTGCTCAGGTGTGACTCAATGATATTTGTGACTTATAGACAATTTTATTAAGAGGCCTTAACTTTATTTAATATAAATATTATCTTTTTTTAATTTTTTTTATTTTCTTTTAATAATATATGAACCAGCTTATATATTAATTATATGTTTATTATAAAATTCGGGTAATTTATTTGAATAATCTCTATGAAATTCATAAAAAGAAATATAAAATTCAATACAATATTGTTATTACTTCCTTCATATTACTGTTTGGGAGTCGAATAATTTTTTCGTTTTTTAAAATAATAAAAGTGTTTAATCATTAGCCATATTGATTTGTTGTACTTGTCATAGAGTGTTTAAATATTACCCTTAGCTTAAATAATTTGTACCAGAATTTATAATTAATGTGAAATATTTTAAATTTTATATTTAAACTCTTTCACATAAATTAGTTAAAGAATATTTATTTTATAATTTAGAAAAAGATATAACATAAAATAATGGGGCTTTAAATTTGGGGGGGGGGGGGGGGGNGGGAAGGGGCCTAAAGCAAAAACTTTAGTGGCTGCCCCAGCCCGGGAGCCGGCCTTGTCTGTGCAATTCACATGTCGGATCAAATAGTCTTTTGCTTCGATATATTTTCACTAATACAATGTTCAATCTTATATTTTTAAGTCTAAACAGTTCTAGAGTTTTCCACAAATCTCTCCTTAACTCTAGACTCTTCCGCCTCTATTCGGATGTAAAATTTGACTGCGAAATGGCGAGACGTGACACTTGGTACTATATTATGTACGAGCGAGATTGTTATCCTCTGTGATCAGGATGGCTCAAAGATATTTGTGGCTAATAGCCAATTTTCTTAGGAGGCCTTAACTTTATTTAATATAAATACTTACTTTATTTTTTATATTTTTTTAATGATAATGGATGAACCATCTTATATTTAATTATTATTAAATGGTTATTATAAGATTCGGGTAATTTGTTTGAATAATGTCTATCAAATTCATAAAAAGAAAAAGTGAATATAAAATTTAATACAATTATTGTTTGCTACTTTCTTCATATTTCTGTATGGGAGTTAAATAATTTATATATTTTTATTTTTAATAATAAAAGTGTTTAATCATTATCCATATTGATTTGGTGTACTTGTCATGGAGTTTAAAATATTACCCTTTCATGAAAAGCTTAAATAATTTGTGTTTGAATTTATAATTAACATGAAATATTTTAAATTTTGTATTTAAACTCTTTCACATCAATTAGTTAAAAAAATATAATATATATATATATATATATATATATATATATATATATATAAAATAATAGGGCCTTAAATTGGGCCTAAAGTAAAAACTTTAGTGGCTTTCCGGCCTGGAGCCGACCTTATCTGTGCTCTTCACATGTCGGATCAAAGAGTCTTTTACATCGATATATTTTCACTAATACAATGTTCAATCTTATATTTCTAACTTCAAATTTGTTATATAATTTAAATAAACAATGAAAATCTAGCTGGAAATAAGAAATAAATATTGACTTAAATAACAGACAAATAAACAAACAACATAATTTTTATATTTATTTCTGTTCCTATTATTGGATGATTGAATTATTTGGGACAAAAGTGGACTGGCAACAATGACACAAAATTAATTACATATTTGAAAAGTCAGTTTCTCTGATAATATTATTGCTATATCTACTATGTTTTTTTTTTCTCCAGTACAATGCTTAGTACACATTGTTATCAATCTGTGTATAAAAAATCAGAATTACTGATTTCAATAAACTTTGCAGAAACACGAAGTAACTAAAGTTTAATAAATCAGTAAGAATAGATGAACATAAATTAATTGACAAAACTAAAATCTGTAAAAAACGTACCACAATCTGAAAAAACAGAATCAGAAAAAGATCAAGCCCACTGAATGCACAGTGTCCCCTTAAGGAAATTATTCCCCTCTAGTATCCGAGGTTTGATTTGGAATATGTCTTCCCAGGATAGAATGATCTCAATCACCAGTGTATTGATACCCAAAACTCTGGTGTCAGCGAACCACTCAACAACAGTAAAGTACACGAAGAAATTTTGTGCAGAAGAAGAAGAAGAAATCAGAAAAATTCGTAAGGAATAAGTCTAAGGAATCAATGTATTTATAGGCAAGAGGAACTGGTTCCGAAAGGTTGCAATCCTTTCAGAATCCACACGACCATTCATGAAAGTTTGCAACCTTTCAAACGGTCATGGCTGTTTCTGAAAGTTGCAACCCTTTCAGAACAGTCACTTCCAACGGCGGGAAATTCAAATAAAATGGGTTGCGCGTGGATCCGAGTCGGGTCGGGTCAATTAACTAATTCATTAAATCGGTTAATTAACTAATTAAAACGTTGGCCATTTAATTTAATTAAATAATTAATTAACTAAAATAATTAAAACAAACTTTGTCCAAAAAATAATCTCTCGATCGATTTTCCAATCCAAAGCCAAAGCCAAGCGAGCGACGACGACGACGCAAGGGGGTCCCTCTTTCCAACCCTTTTAACATTTAATAGGAGTGTTTCTATATTAAACTCTCCTATTTTTCTTTCCACCACCGATGAGGGACAACTGTCTTTTCAATAAAGCATAGGAGGACTTTTCAAGTTCTCAACTTTCCAAGTTTCCAACTTTTTCAAGTTCTTCTTTCATCTTCCCTCCATTTCTCATTAACTCTTGCTACATACCCAACACACATAACACACTTGGTCTTTATTTTGCTACTTAATCAACTTACAATAAGGGTCCATATATAATACTAATTGAATTCAACAGTGGTTTATTTCTAATTCTATCTATACTTGTTTTTCGAATGTGTACGTAAATTTGACCATAAAGCAATAAGTTTAGTTGAATCTGCAAACTTATAATTAAATTACTCATCACTGATATTGTTTACGAGGAACAAAGATCGAGCTATAACTCATTTCTATTGTTTTGGCTAGATTTATATATAGTTAAAATACTGACACAAAACAAACAATTATGTGTGCATGCATGGTCAAAACCTCTTTACAAGAGTCATCCTCAGGTTCTCTATAATATTTAATTTTCTATAACAATAAAAAATTATCTAAGTAAGTGACGATATTATATGACTTTTTTACAATATACTAAGTTTGTATCGGTTGTCAATGATAACTGAGTGCAATGATGTTTCATATTAAGTAATATGCTTGAATTCGAGATTTTTAATTCTTAATGGAAGAATTTTAACCATTCCACCATCACTAACGTCGGTAAGCATTGAAGACTCAATTGTCCTTTGTTGATATATATATATATATATATGTAGGGTATTTACCCTTACCTTTTTCCAAAAAAGTTCACAAATAGCTGTCCCACCTCTCCAATTGAATATAATATATCTATTTGAGAATAATACCTAGAGACCATTTAAATCTTTTTATAAATTCTTATACAATCGATCGATACTGTGTCTCTTGATAAAAGTTATTTCATTTATTTTCAATAACAATGAAGACTCATTTGTCCTTTTTTGGTATATGTAGGGTATTCACCCATGCCCTTTTAAAAATAATGACAAAAGATGTTTACATTTACCTACCCCACCTCTTGAGCTAGTAGAATATTATTAGAGAATCTTGATGCTCAAATTTTCGATAAATATATATATATATATATATATAGCGATATTAATAATGAATATGATAATTTATAATTAACACTTTATAATAAATACTGATAAAAATTATAGTGATTTTGAATGTCATAACATTAGTTCAATTATCGCTAAATATTTTTACGGCTATACTAAACAAGAACTCCATTAGCACTAAATGTCTTTTTTTGTTAATTTGACAGTAAGTTTCCTAACAAGTGGCAAGAAGAAACAAATACCACATTTGCCACAAGTAAAAAGGAAAAAGAAGTAGCATAATTGAAATATTATTGAAACTTCTATATTCAAAATAGCTGTAATAGACCCCAACACCAAATTGGAGAAAATGAAAACACTAAAGAGTGCCCTTATATATGTGTCAACCATGTTATTTTGTTACCCTCAAAACAGACTATAAAGATTGCTATCCTCGTGTAATACTGTGGACCAATTGGAAATTATTTATTTTGTTTTGCTCATTTAGTTCATAACAATACAACATTAACAATAATAATATACACAATATATTAGTGGGATATTGTATGCAGACCTTACTTTAATTTATCTATGTAGGGATAGAGAGGATGTTTTCAATAAACTCTCCGCTCAAGAGAATCGTTTTTCAGAAAATGAAAAATAATTGTATGCATGGTGCACTAATTACTGCTATGCACAGGGTTCGGAAAGGGCAAGAGTCCAGACCACAAGTTTCTATTTCATATCATTTTATCTTGTATTTTTGCAAGAGATTATTTTCACAGATCGGACTCGTGACCTCTTGATCACATGACGATAGCTTTACCAGTTACGTCAAGGCTCATCTTCTTATTTTGATAAGAAAATGATTTGAAATGAATGCAAGAGTAAAAAGTTATGATGAAAATATATATTAAACAAAAAAAATTAGTGACACTATCAAAAAATCATTATTTTCTCATTAAAAATGTTAGTGACTTTTCTTGAAGATAATTTTTTTATTGAATCAGTAAGAAAAAAAATGTCTAGTAATTATTCTCAATAATTCAATGAGATTTTATTTCCCACCATATGTTTTTCTAGTGCTCTGATTCAGTAGGAATATGACTAAGAAATTATATTTAATTTATAACATTTTATTATTATTAATTCAGGATAGGAAAAATCCATATTTTTAATAGTGTGATAGTACTATTTAGTTCACAATAGTATGTATTAGTCAATACTATTATATTTTCATCAAAAAATATCTTAGAAACATAAAGTGGTGAGAGAGAGAGCACCTTGAGCATCAATCATTTGACTCATTGATCTTTTGCACTTTTAGGCCACATAAGTTATTGTTTAGTCACTTTATAATTCTTCTAAAAGTTTTTATATTCTATATATATATTTGAATTAGAAGACAAGTAGCTAGCTAGTAAGTTAACGGCTATAAAAATCTTATCGAAAAAGAAGAAAAAAACGTACACTTGATTCCAAAAGTCTAAGTTGTTGTAGGATCATGTGCTCAAATATATAAGTTATAAATGTGTCCCCTTAGACAAGACTACTCATCGAGAAAAGTCGAATCTCCAATTAAAAGCAAAAAAGAGAAAATAAAAAATAAATTTTGTTTGCCAAGAAGCAAAAAAGAAATCAACTACTTCATTCATTTTAATTTTGTATCTTATTTGGCAACATTTTAATTAATTTCAACATTTCTATAATCTATTTAAGATTATAAGATTTCAACGACTTAAAAATTCAAAAGTTCCATAATAAATAAATAAATAAATATCTATCAAATTAATACACATAAAACAAAACAAAATGAAAAGTTTCTTTCATCCTAATTAATACACGGGTAGAGTCGGGATATTTGAAAAAGTCAAAAATATCTTTTTCTTGTTGGGATAAGTCATCAAGAGAGGATATATTTTATTTGATAGTAATATTTAATCAAAGTATGAATTATAAAAAATTAATTTGAATCATGTTAATGAAAAAAATATTAAGATAATTGAAAAGATTTACTAAAACAAAAAAATAAATATATCAAGATTCAAGAGTATGGATACTATATGCCTACTTCTTCTTTATTTATCTTATGATTTTAATTTTGAGAAACTTTCGCAAATAACTACTATAATAAATTTAATTATGCTTCATAGCTATAGTTTGTATATTTACGAGATGTAGCTACAGTTTAAGCTGCCTCATTTGTCTAATTCATGGATTTGTATAATTCGCGGATATATTTGTATAATTCAGTTATTTTTTGTATAAACTCGAAATAATGAATTTATACAATTACAAACATCAAACGTGTAAAAAGTTATACAAATTATATTATACAAATTCCGAATTATACAAAAATTAATACAAATTCCGAATTATACAAACGTGCGAATTATACAAAACTAAAAAGCTGAGCCGCATAATTATAACTAAAAGTAGGTTGCGAATTATAATTAAGACAAACTATAGTTATGTTAAGTAATTAACTAGTATATATTTGCTTATACGCGTAATTTTTCCTTTAATTTTTTTGTGTATTAAGTCAACTATAACTATAATAATGTGTTGAGTCTCATCTCATGTCCTTGCTGAAGTACAATAGCAAAGATATTTTCTTATTTTTCTCTAGAGATTCGATATATATATATATATATATATATATATATAGTTAAACATCGTTTTCTGATAAAAGCGACTTTAATGATACATATTATGATTAAACATAAAATCTCAATTAAAAATTTAAAAATATTTATCACTTTATCATAAATCTACCGTCTTTTTTTTATCAATAATAAAGATATACGTATCTGGCTCAACTCATCAAGGGCTAAGCAAAGAAAATATCTTTCTTTACAAATATATAAGGATAAGATTTTCATATATAGTCAAGAATCAACATGCTACAAAGAAAGTCACTAAAATAATTATTCATGTGATAACTTAAGGTGAAAAAATTAAGTTTGTCCCAATGAGGAAATCGATTTTTAATTTCTATTTGACACTTTCACTTTGAATTTTATAAATTCTTTAATTTTGTACGTGTTTTTAAGCGTCTTTTTTCATTTTATTTTTGTTCATATTTCAGATAAAACACGTCAACTCCTTTAATTTTATGTATCAACCCCAATTGAAACGAGAGTTTACGTCTTTTGAAGATGAATGTGAATAATTAATAGAAGTGAAATTTATGTAATTAATCTATGTAACAAGCACTTGATAATACACGCAAGAGGCTGATCATATTTAAACCAAAAGTATTTTAGTATAAATATTTTATCATGTATTTAGATGCTTAATAGATACAAATCATAATTTGAATGTTTTTTTTAATAAACTTAAGTGACAAATTTAAATTATTGATGTATTAACCTAAGATTAAGGTGGGGAAGCTGTGGATTTGTTAGCGAAGCAAGGGATCTTAGTTACACTTGATGAGAAATTTTATAGCTAAAGATTCATTTAATGTGTAGTTTACATGTTCAATTAAATCCAATATTGTTAATATATATATATATATATATTGAATTTAAAATTTAATATGTGTATATATTTGATGAATTTCTTAAACAATCAAATCGTGCTAGACTGATTTGGAGAAGAAGAAGACAAGTAGAAAATAATTCAGGTTATCTTAAATAATAGTTTATCTCTTTTAGTTCATATATTTAAAGAAAAAAAAGTTTGAGGCTGATAACTCAATTTTTTATAACTTTTTTTTCATTATTTAAACATCCTTAGTACTATGTTGAACTCCGATTAAATTCGAATTCGCATAAGAAAGTTCCACATTGAGGATTAAAGCTCTCTCTAACAAAGACGACATTGTATCCAAGAGGGACCTGAACCCGAGACCTTTGGTTCATCCAGAGTATTTACCACTCCATCACAATCTTTATTGCCGATTATAAAATATCTGATTCTCTGTATCTTTCATTTTCTTCATTTTTATTGATTAGAAGAGATTCATTACCTTATCAGGATTAATAAGAAAAAACATAACCCATCAACACCCCACCCACCACGCACCACCTACCCCACCCTCCTTGTTTTACTTAGATCCTGTTTGGATTGATTTAAAAGTTGGTCAAACCTATCCATACGTTATTTTTAGTTTTTTGGAGTGTTTGGCAAGGTTAAAAAATAACTTAAAATAAGTTTAAAATGACTTTTTTTTTTTTAAAAAAAAAATGAAAATTAAAAGTAGGCCTCCTCCTACGTTTATTTTTTACTTAAAAGTAATTTGAGTTTGACTTTTTATTTTTTAACTTAAAAATTACTTTATTTTTAATTCAATCCAAACAGACTCTTACTCTTTTGAGAATATTTTTTTCTATTAATAAACCTCAAATTTATATTTTAAAAAACATTACTTAAACAATAATTACGTACTGAATTTCGTTGACCCAATATGTCCCATAATTTACACAACAACAAAAAATACTATTTGGCCCTATTAAGTTTTGCAGTTCCAATATAGTCGAACTTCTATCTCTGCCCCCTTATCTTAATTTAGTCATATATATATATATATATATAACAATGAATTGTAATTTCCATGTTAGTGGGGGCAATTATGGTTCATGAGATGATATATCATGTATTGCTTTTGTGGTGGTAGTTTATTGTTTCGTACTATGTGTTATATATGTGGTACCAAATAATCTCTGCATCAACAATTCCCTAAATGAATTCATGCTCAATAAAAAAAATTTAGCAGACCTTATATTTTTGTGTACTATTTTTTTATATATTTATTTTATTTATGATTGACTTAACATATTCTTTAAGAAATAGTAAATAAAAGCTTTGATTTTATTATATCACTCTTAATATTTAAAATTAAAAAATAGAAATAAAATGATAACTCTTAATATTTTAAAACTAAACAAGATAGAATGAACATATATTTCTAATATAGAGGACAAGTAAATTTGAATAAAGCGGATAAAAAAAATCTACAAATATTTAATTGTGAATTCCCTTTTTTTTAGGTTTCAAGTCATGAAACAAAAATTTAAAATTACTTAAGTTCTCCTGATGTATTAGTCCAATAATTTGTCGTAATATGAGTTATTGATTCAGTTCAAACCCATATATTGTGGGCTACATTTGGAACGATCTAGTGCATGATACTTATTACCTTTTGGACCGTTTTCACAATTTTCAGTGCTGTGGAATTTCAAAATAGAAATTCAGGATTATCTCAATTTCTTGTGCCTATGAACTTTTTGGAATATGACTGATCAACTCTATATATTTTGACCTCAAATTTTATGGGTCTATTTGAAACGATCTAGCGAACGACACTCATTGTTTTTCAAGGACCGACGTCTCTTTGTTAAAAGTTTTCAGATCAAAAAGTCAGAATTCAAGATTATCTTAGTTTTTGAGTGTATTAGTTCATGATTTTTTTTTCGAATATGACTGACCGACTTTATTTGACTCAAAATTTATTGGGTCCATTTGTGACGACGTATTGAATTACCTCTACCAAATTGACTTCACATTTTGGAGTTTCAAAGTCAGGAAACAAGTATTTAGGATTATGTTAGTTTTTCGTGAGTATTGGTCATTAAATTTTTGGAATATGACTGATCGACTCTATTTAATCTCAATTTTGTGGGTTAATCGTGACGACCTAGTGATTAGTACTCACTATCTCTACAGGACTGACATCATTTTGTAAGAATTTCAGTGTCACAAAACATATATTTCCAAATTATCTAAGTTTTTTTTTATGTATTAGTTCATGAATTATTTGAAATGTGATTGAACTATTCTGTTTGACCCCAAATATGTAGATCCATTCATGACAATCTAGTTAAGGATACTCATTACCTCTATAGGACCAAAGTCACTTCTTTTGGAGTTTCGAAGTCATAAAATATAAATTCAGGAGTTTCTAAGTTTTTCGTGTGTATTAGTTCATAAATTTTCTAGAATATGATGACCTACTTCGTTTGAAACTAAATTTTATGGGTACATTTGTAACGAACGAGTGAATGATACTCACAAAACAATAATTTAAGATTGTCTTTGTTGTTCGTGTGTATTAATCCATGAATTTTATGAAATATGACGGACTAACTCTGTTTGACCACAAATTTTGTGGGTTCATTCAAAACGATACTCATTGTTTCCCAAATTTTGTCGGTCCATTCAGGATTATTTAAGTTTTTTGTGTGTCTTACTCCATTAATTTTTTGAAATATGACTGACCGAGTCCATTTACCCCTAATTTTTTTGGTCCATTCGTGACGACCTACTGAACAATACTTATTGTTTCTATAGGATCAACATTGCTTTATGAATTTTCCAAGTCACGAAATAAGAATTCAAGATTATCTCAATTGTTGTGACTTCTATGTATTAGTCCATAAATTTTTTGGAGTATAACTGACTGACTTTATTCAAAGCGTAATTTTGTGGATCCATTAATGACGACCAAGTTAACGATACTCATTGTTTTTATAGGTCTGACGCTATTTTTTTTTAGAGTTTTGGGGTTATAAAATAGAAATTCATAATTTTCATATGCATTAGTCGATGAATTTTACCGGATTATGACTGACTTATTTTGTTCAACCCTAAATTTTGTGGGTCCATTCAAAAACCTTGGTAAACGATATTCATTGTTTCGCAAGGACCTTGTAAGCTACAAATAATGATATAACTAATGTTTTGCAGTACATTACATTTTGTAAAGTATATATTATATTACATTATAGTGTTTTACACGCATTTTATCCCTCAAAATGAAATTTGTGTCATGTGGCATTTGTATACCTAATTAGGATAAAATGGTTTCAATGAAATGTAATGGTGTCTAGCTTAGCCAAAAGCTAGCTATTTTAAGTCCACAACTTGTACATTGTGTTTAATTAAGCTACAATATCTTAATTTGTATTAAGTTCTTAGGACAAGATATAAGTTTCATTTATTTCCATTGATCGATCACAAGCTTGTAATAAAGTCGTATTAATTTATTGTCACGATTCAATTTTATTTATTTATAATTTAAGTAGATTTGAGTATGAAGGACGGAAAGTGTTCGCCTTTTAAGATTTTACTTCACGTTCAAAATTAATATTAACATTTTATTATTTCCAAACGATTGTTTATTGTATGTGTACATCATACTTTTTTAAAAAAATAATTGTTATCAGACACATATAAATAAAGAAAAATCTATCAATTTCGCAATTTCAAATCAATCAATTTATTCAACCTATCTATTAAAACAATAGTAATGCAAGTTGATGTTCCTGATATGAAAGTGTGATAGCTTGTTAAAGTAAATCTCCGCCAAGTGTCATTGATGATGAAGTAATAATATTTAATAAAATGAACCAATTAAGTAACAAAAAAAGATTTCGTAGTGAAGTGGAAAAAGACTTAAATAAGGAAAATTAGAAGAAAAAAATAATAATAGTGTCAACATATAATTGGAAGCATAACTGGTTTAAAAGGGACGTTTCATAAGTGAAATGAAAATTCATTCATATGCTTTGGTCTCCCAATATTTACACCAAAAGTCCGTCCAACTATGTACACTTTTTCGACCTTATCTCTCAACTATGCCTTCTTTTGAACGTGGTGTTTAGGTCAGCATACATGTATCTCAATTAAATTAACGAAAAATATGATATTTTTTTATATTAATACATATATCAAATAATTTTATTTATCATGACTTGGAAGATATCACTTGTTATTTTTTCTTCTGTAGAAATTTGAACTTAAAATCTCATGATTCTGGTTATTTAACCCACTTCATTAACCAGTAGGTTGTTGAGTGTGTGCAAACAAATTAAGTATCACATGGAAAGTGTAAAAGAGATCTTCGATATGTGTTATCTGAGCCGAGAATCTTTCGAAAACAATCTCTCTACCTTGTTAGATGAGAAGTTAGGGGTAAGGTATGTACACTCTAGCTACCTTCCTGGACTCCACTTGTGAAATTTCACTGGATATGTTATTGTTGTTGCTAATAAGTAAAAAAAAAAGGTAATTATAAAATGTTAGAACAATCTAAGTGGTGTAAGGCCTAAAGGGAAAATCGTACATAGTACTTGACCTAAAGCGAACAATATTGATCATACTATGTTAAGAATATATTTGGACGGTTATAACTAGCCAAACAAAAGCCACACCCTTAGATGTTATCTCTAAACTATGACTTCTCACTCAAACACTATATAAGCTAGGTATAACATACCTAAAAAAAGCACACCAAAGTTAGAAAACCCTACTAAAAAAAGACCAACAAATCCCCTAGTGTCAAAAAAACAATTTTATTGTTTATTCACACAAAATGGCAAAATTAGCTAAAACCAATGGGAAGAAAAAGATGATGTACAAGATAGTGAATTTGAAAATTGTGGTGGAGAAATTACAAAGGAGCCTTTCAATGGTTAGGAGATTGGGAGCCGAATTCGATAGTCAGCATCAGCATAGCCAATCAGATCAAAATGACTCCTCGAATAACGTGCCTGAGGACGTTAAAGAAGGTCATTTTGCTGTTATTGCTGTTGATGAAGATGAATTGAAGAGATTTGTTGTGCCATTGAAATGTTTAACACATCCTTCATTCTTAAAATTATTGGAACAAGCTGCTGAGGAGTATGGCTTTGATCATGATGGTGCACTTACAGTACCATGCAGGCCAAGTGAATTTGAGAGAATTTTGAGACATGAACAATCAAGTATGTTGAAAAGTTGTTAAACATAATGGAGCCAAAAAAAAAAAAAAGCTAACAATTTTAGCTTAATTTGCTTCCCATCTATAAGTTGATTTTATCATGTTATCCCTAAATTATATATTATGAAGCCTAAGTGTTGTAGCATGGTAAGAATTCCTGATTTGACCGGAGTAATACGGTTTTTCACTTGAGAAGTGGATTGAAGTGATTGCAAAGAATTGACCTGAGACGAAGTACTAATGAAACACGAGTCAAATGGTTCTTCTTGAATCGCTCTATTTCTTATTTTTGACCGTTAGACGAGGATCAGGATAGAGGGATGATTGATCATCCCTTAGGATGGTAGATTCTATTTCTTGATTATCCCACCAAGTTACAACTTTGGTTAATTAATGATATATAATTACTTTTTTCTTCACCATGGTTGAGTTGTTGCATTCAATACATGTACATTTTTAAAACATATATGTTGTTATACTATTTGAGTATATAATGAAGATTTACTTTATTTTACTGAGTGATTTACTTCATCCTACTTTTACTTTTTTTAAAAAAAAAAAATCTAATTTACTCTTGTTTTTGTATAAGTGTGTAGTGAAAAATTGACATTTATCATGACCAAGAAAAGGAGATAGAGTAAGAACTCTCTTATTTATGTAAATGCATATATGATTAGGGTCAAGTTTAGGAATAAAGAAACTATTATAAAAAGAGAAAAGATTAAAATATGTCGTTCATTAATAGTCGGTTCTGAATATGCTTCGATCATTACCATTTTAAACCATATGTGTCATTATCCACTAACAAAATCTTACATTATCCTCTTCTCTCTCGTTGTTTTTACAAATATATATGTTAGCTATTTTGTTAAATTCAACGACATATTTGAGCTTTTTCTCAAGCCACCATTGATCACGTCAATAATTAAAACACCATGAACACACTTGTGGTGATTTGGAAGAAGATGAAGATTAACTAAAAAAAATATATTTAGTTGGATCAATGAATTTCAAATTCCAAGAGGTTAAACAAAAAAGACACATGGAATATTGCATTTGATGTGAATAATTAAACTAGGATGTATATTTTATGTGATATATTTATCTACTTAATGAACACTTATAAACATACACAAAAATAACATTTTCAAAATATGAGCCATAAGAGTCTAATAAAAATATTTAATAATATTTTAAAATATTTAATCAAAACAAACTGCAATTCAAATATTTAATGTAAATTTAAAACATTATCAATGAATAATGTAGAAGGATGCTAAAGGTACAAACACCGTGATGTGTGGGGATCCCACTTGAATTTTGGCCCCCTTTTTACTTGTGAAGTCTAATTTGATTAGATAGGTCACTTGTCTATCAATTATTACAAAATGACTTGATTTCATGGAAAAATTTTATTTTGAATGAGATACAATCAATAAAACTTGTATGAGGATAAAATTCAATACAAACTTTGTACGATTTAATAAAAGTATAATAAGTAGAAATTTGACTATTTTGTTCCAAATTAAAATGAAATTCGTACTATATAATGTTGTTATTCATCTAACACCATTTAGATAAAAAAAAAATACTCTAATAATATGGTCGTTATATCATAGGATACTTATTAAAATTTTCACTTTGTTACACATTTCAAGTCTTTTTCTCAATCCATATATCAAATATCCATTTTTAAAAGTACCGCGAGTTTGAATAAAATAGAATATACATAAATCTTATTTTATCTTATAATATAAAATCATTTTTAAAAGTAACGCAAATTTGAAGAGATCAAAGTATATATAAATATTATTTTATCTTGTAATATAGAAATAATGTTTTTTTATATATAAATCCTTAATTAAACAAGTTAAATAAATGTGAATATTAGTTTATTTAATTGTATTTGATATGGACCCACGATTTTCTTTCAATTTCCAATTAAACTCTACACTCTCTCCTCTTTGGTTTTAATTGCCGTTTTAAAGGACAATTTATGCCCCCACAATCCACATGTCAACTAGTTAATGGGTCCTCATACAAGTTTTGTTGGTTGTACCTCACTCAAAATAAAAAATTTCGATTTCATCACGTGTTGTCTGGTTCCAACTTTCAAGTACTTACTAGTGTGTGAGCCAAAAGAGAAAAGAGAGAAGAAAAGGTGGAGATGTTTCAAAGTGTTTTATAATGGTAAGGTGCAAATAAGGTGAAATTGGAATTTTTAACTTTTGAGTTCTTGATAAATAAATAAATAAATAAAAATAACTAAGTGATAAATATTTAAATAGATTAAGTATTTTTTTTTCACATAAATATAAAGTCTGAATTAAAACTATTGACTCTGTCAATTCTATTAGAGAAATTGTGTTTTATGTACAGGCACTTTGATTATCCTACTAGGTATTTGTTACTTCCCTACTTATGTGCTCGACCAAGTAGTGATAAAGTGGCTTCCCTCTAACACTGGTTCCTCTAGGGTGGCTCTGCGCCTATAATATTTCGCTGCTACCTAACTTTGACTATCAAGACTTTGAGTAAGAAGAAATTGCATGGTATTTTTAATTTTTTTGAAATTTGGACTTACAACATCATAATTCTCTTCCTATTTTATTGACCATCAACCACACCCTCGGATTTTCTTTCTTCCTTTTTGTTCAAGAAGTTACATCCAATAACCTTGGAAGTGGACATTCTTAAACTTTTGACCCTTGGCATGGGCAAACATTCAAAGTTAAAAGAAAAAATTTATTAAACTTGAAAGTTGGCCAATGGAAACATCAAAAGTTCAAGACCAGTTACCTCCTAAGTCCTATGCCTCTGAGGTCTTTCTTGTAAATCACCCCCTTTGTGTTGGGCATATTTGTTAACCGTGCTATACAAGCCAAGAATGCCCAAAATGAAATTAGTGCACGAAAAGCCCTGTATGAAAATAAGAAGCTAAATATATTCTGGAATAAATAAGAGGACAAATTATCACTTTCTCCCTCCGTGAATCGGATGATAGTTGTCATTTGGAATTTTTGGGGAAGAAGTATCTTCGTCTTGGTTCCTTCTTCCATAACCAGAGCTTGGAAAAGTAAGAGATAAGAGGGTGTGGAGAATGTGGTCAAAAATCCATAATAGAGTTCAACCACAATGATCAAATTGATTATCTTCCTGCATAAGGATCTTAAATCCAAGTATAAAAAGATTGAAAGATAATCACAAACCTCACCTAGCACAGAAAGAGATAGACTGGAAATAACATATATTAAAGAGATTTAAATTAATTCTTATATATAAGCATTATCTACCTTCAATTCTTTAAACGATATACGACAAATAAATATATAAAAGGAAAATCTATGAAGAGATTCCATCATCTCAACTCATACTCATTGGAATTAAGAAATTAACCCCAAGTACTTCGACATTAAAAAAAGAAACATATTTAAACATTATAATAAAGTAATATTTTACCAGTCAAAACTCAAACAAGGTTGTCTCCTTCTGACTTACCTCAATTATATGAATATTATATAGAGAACAACATTTTCTACCATTAAAGTCGCGTTGAGAGCATCACCTTTCAAATTTAATCGAAACTCCATCAGTTGTATCAATATAATACAGAGAACAACATTTTTTACTATTATTAAAATCATGTTGGGAGGACTACCTTCAAAATAAACCCTACATTGCACAATTCAAATTTATTTGTCCTATTTTCAAGTATACAATCTAACTACAAAATAATTAAGGAGTTAACGTTCCAAGTGTTGTGAACTAGATAATTGGCGCAACAACCTGCTAATTCTACTTGCCACCCACCCCTTCATGTTGAAAATAAAATAGAAACATATATACTGGAGAGACAAAGATGATTAAAAAATCCATAATAGCTTTCAGAATTCCAAAATCCGAAGTACATCATAGCAATGATATAGAATAGAAATGACATAAGGAATAAGCTGTAAAGTATGCTCTCCAAAACCTAGGGTAATATGTAATTAGAGTAAAATGGACGACAAAAATAGTGGACTAAGCCCGAACAATAACCAGAGTTCAAACAGTCGGTGACCATGGTTCGATCACTTACTCTCTCTCTAGCACCAGATGTGGTCTTAGCTAACGTTACTTAGGTCTTACTGGTGATCAAGAAGCCTTTACTTTCTCCCCTCAGCTACCGTGATGGGAGCCTGCTGATGTTTCACCATTACGCCTTGGCACTGAACCACCAAGAGGAAATAGTGATACCATCACACTTTCTAACATAACACAGAGATCTTACTTTTAATCACCCAATCCAGCCCTTTTCTTCAAGTGTTTCTTGAACTCCATGATGCCACCCTCCCATCGTGTCACAGCCTGATTTTCACATACCCATATCTCATGGGCCACCTGATTTATGAGCCTAAAGTCGTGACTCACTAGAACCATCCCACCATCCCATGCGTTCAAGGCCTCTGCAAGTGAGTCAATGGTCTCAATATCAAGATGGTTGGTTGGCTCATCCAACAGCAGCATGTGGGGTTGTCTAAAAGCCAACCATGCAAATATCACCCGACTACGTTGACCATCTGACAAGTTCTTCATAGCCATTACTTGAGCTTTACCTGTGAGTCCAAACCTCCCAATTGCTGCCCTCATCTTCTCCTCCTCATTCCCAGGGTACTCTCTCATCATGTACAAAAGAGCTGACACCTCCATGTCTAGCTTCTCAGTCAAGTGCTGGTGGTACTGTGCAATTTTTAGGTGATTATGCCGCTTAACCATGCCATCAGTGGGAAATAACTCCCCTATCATCAGCTTAAGTAGTGTGCTCTTTCCAGCTCCATTAGGCCCTACAAGTGCTATCCTGGAGTCGAGATCTACACCAAAATCAAGGTTCTTGTAGATGAGGTTATCAGGTGTGTAGCCAAAAGCAACTTCAGAAAACTGTAGAACTGGAGGAGGAAGTTTGCCGACATCAGTAAACCGGAAAACCAGGACGCTGTCCCTCCCCACCTTCTCAGTAAGCCCACCACGCTCCATCTTAGCCAATGTCTTCTCTTTACTCTGTGCTTGACGGGCTAGTTTAGCTGAACCGTGCCCAAAGCGAGCAATGTATTCCTTCATTGCAGAAATCTGCTCCTGCTCCCACTTGTACTGTTTCATCTGGTTCTCTTCCAGCTCTGAACGGGTTTGCACATATTGGTCATAGTTACCTGTATAGAGTTTCAACTTCTTGTTTTGCATGTGGATGATATTGGTACACACACCATTGAGAAAATCCTGTGAGTGTGAAATGACAACCAGAATGCGCTCAAAGTTCTTCAAGGATTCTTCTAACCACACACAGGCTTCTAGGTCTGCATTCAAGAAGAATTACACATGTCAACTCTAAAAGACCCACAAATGAAGTGTTAAAAAATTCAGGGGATGAACTAATATTTTCCATCAGTCCAAAAGTACAGACTTCCCTTTTCATTTAAGAAAAACTTTTTTTAATAAATTAACATCACAAAGAAACATAAAAACAGCCAGGAGAGTTGCTGTTGAAATAGAACTGCAACGATGCATAGAGGGGTGTACAGCAAAAGAAACTGAGTACTTAACCCAAAATAGCATGTTATTCAATTCATCACCTCCCCCCCTGCACACACACACACGTATCCCGATTAAGTGGTTCACATTTGGGATGTTATGTGTGTGAGGATGGAGTGGTGAAAGGACAGTTCGGATTGGTTGTGATGCTGTCTGTAAAATCTAGGCATCAAACTATAACAGACAATGGTGTAGCAACTCAAGACCTTCATGAACCACTTGGGATGCCCTATATATGCAATTCACGACACTACATAACTGATAACTCAATGTGTAAGACTACACATCATCCATATAAATCTAGCACGAGAAAATCCTAATAATTTCTGAAAGATCTATTCTACTAGAACTAGAAAATGAAAAGAGAAGATTACCAAGATGGTTTGTTGGCTCATCAAGCAACAAAATTGTTGGATTCATAAAGAGGGCACGGGCAAGAGCAATCCTCATTCTCCAGCCACCAGAAAAATCGCGTGTTTTCTTTGCTTGCATTTTCTTATCAAATCCAAGCCCAAACAAGATTTCAGCAGCACGTTTCTCAGCAGTGGCAGCATCCATAGCTTCTAAACGCTCATAGATCCGTTCAAGTTGCTCTCCACCACCATCATCCTATAATAGAGGAAGATAATATGATTATCTGAAAGGAAAACCAAGACCAAGGAACATTAATTTAATGTTAACAGCATCATACCTGTGCAGCCAAAGCTTCAGCTTCTTTCTCCAATTGCAACCTCTCTTCATCACAATTAATGACGGCCTCGAGAGAGGTCATGTCAGAGGCTTCAATCTCCCGAGAAAGATGAAAAATATCCATGTGGTCTGGGATGGGAAGTTCCCTCAACCCTATAGCGGTAAGAAGAGTAGACTTCCCGCAACCATTCAATCCCAACAAACCATAACGTCTGTGAAAATATGATGTCAGAACTTGAACATCAATTAGCCAAGGTACACAGCAATACATGAAAATAACAAGTCTTACCTGCCATAGTTGAGCTCCAGTTCAGAATCAACGATTAGATCATGTCCGTGGAAAGTGACTGATAATGATTCTATCTGTATAACATAGAGCACCAAATCAAAACAATGATATTCCAAATAAAGGTAATCCAAAGGTTCTGCATCCTAATATTCAGCTTCTTTTATGACTCAATACTCTTTATAACAAGTACTATTATATATATGCACTTCTCTTGACAGCAATATGCACCCTCTGTAATAAAACGAGGTTGGAACCTCAGAAATATCACAAATTTTGTAACCACATATAATGCAAAATTTGAGACGACAAAAAGACAAAAGCCATAATAACACTTGTAATCACGCAAGCTGACACAATTCAATATAACTAAAACATACGTAAATGTGTTAGCTAGTCGCGTGCTGTAGTTTTAGTTAGTATATGCATAGTATCTTATTCTACTAAGTTTCACTATTAAATGTTGTTTCGTTTCTTTTCTTTATCTTGTTATTTTGCAAGTCAGTTTTTCTTTAATCATGCTTTGATTACATCTATTTTGAGTTGAGAATTTATCGGAAACAGATAGGTGTACATCCCACCCTAACAGACCCACAAGTAGTATGCTGTTGTGTAGCTAAATTTGTCCAGTTATAGGATGAAATGTGTCCAAATAGAGCAAAATGGATACTGTACATGTATGTTTTTTTTCTAAACTCAAGCATTTCGCTTAAGAAAGATACTCGTCCACTCAACTTTTGTGTAGCACTATAAATACGCAACCAGCTACTAAACCAAAAAATTCACATAAACACCATCAAATATCTTAAATCTAATCAATCAAAATGAGTACATATCAAGAAAAAACTATTACAATAACGAATCTAAAACCATTAAAATACGGAGAAAATAAGATCTAAAACACAAAATCTTACCCGAATATCCCTCGATAGCGGATGTGAACACAAAACACCCGTACAAGTCCGATCAGATATCTGTAGATCCCCTACTCCATTCGTCAAATTATCAACCCCGTTACTTTCCCCCGCCGATTTAGACGCCGTCGCAGCCGATTTAGACGCTGCCGCACCTTTACCTCCTCTCCTAGCAGCTGCTGCCGCCTTCTTCTGCGCATCTCTCTTCTTCGCCGCATCCGACACCATCTAACACGAATTACAACTCAAAAAAATCAGAAAAAATTACAAAAAATCGGAAATCGAAACTGAATCAGCAATACAATACCTTTGAATTCGTAAGATCTACGGATTTGGAGAAATTGTTAAAGGTTGTAGAAGAGAGGAACGAGGGTTTTTTGAAAGAGGGGTTGAGAAAATGTTGGAGGTAAAGTATATATAGTATGTGAGGGTGTGCACGTTGACGGTTCAATGGAGGTGCAAAGATAGATATGGACGGTGATCCTTTGTTCAAGTTTGGCAACAAAAATGAAAATCTAGTGTTGATTTTTTTAGTGGACGGTGGGTTTTGGTTTTGGGCTGACCTAATTTTACTTTTGTTTTTTTTGGGCCTTGAGCCCATTATTGGCCCATTAGAAAAGGAAATGATAATAATATGGGGAAACCACAAAATTAGTGGTGTTGATAGAATGGGATAGAGGGAAAAGGGTCAAATATATCCTTATATATTTTGATTTAATGTTTAATTTTGTTCTTCGTTATGTTATTTGGTTAATTTCACCTTCGTTGTTAAAATTATTGTATCAAACATCCCTTACATATAATGATTTTCTACATGTTTGACTAGAATTTATTGATTTCAAAAGGATCCATGACTAAATCGAGATGTGGCCCCGCCTTGATCCACAAATTCAAATGTAATTGATATTTTGGTTCACCGAGAACTTGCATGTCTAGAAGATGGATGTAGAGGAAATGAGTATGTTAAGATGGATGTGTGAGCATACGATGAGAGATAGGAATAGGAACGATGATATTCGACACAAGATGGGAGTGGTCTCATTGGTGTAAAAGTAGAGAAAATCGTTGCTCAAATAGTTCAAACATGTGAAAAGGAGATGCACATATGCTCTGAGAAGAAAGAGGTGTAACAGGTTGGTGAAGAGAGGTAGAGGTTGTTCGAAAAAAGTATTTGATAGAATGATTAACCAAGACATGACGCAACTCCAACATATCGAGGACATGAGCTTAGATAGAAAAATTAAAATATGAAAATTAGGGTAAAAGGTAAGTAGATATTAAAAAAGTGTTAAGTTCCTTATTATTATTATTATTACTACAGTACTTCTACTATTTTATTATTTATTTTTTGTTACCTATTGTTACATTTTCTTTAGTTATTATATTGTTTATCATTCCTTTCTTCTTATTTTCAAAATAGTATTTTCTTTCCAAACCTAGTTTGATATATTTTATTTTAGTTGAGAATATTTCAAAAATAATATATCTACTTCTATGGTTCTTCTGTGACAAAGATACGAGCTCTTATATTTCAGCTGATGGCTCAAAGTTGTATCAATCTGCATTTGAGTATTTTTGTTAGTTATCAATTCTTCTCTAATGTCCATAATGTTGATGTGTAGTAAAAGTTTTGGCAGTAAAGATGGAATCTTAATTCTCATATGGTGAGTTTTCAACTCTTTTGGCAAACAGTTATATGCTTCAATTAATGTACGAAATCGTTTCAGAGAAACTGTTTGGGTGTGTACTGGCTAAATTTGCTTTTGTTCAATAGCTCGCAAATCAACACAAGAGATGTGGAGCTTAATAACTTACTCTCAAGGAACGTTGCCGACTAGCAATTATAAAATCTTATGATAATCTGTCGATAATTCATCATTTTGTGACGAATTTTGTTGTTTAGTTATAGAATTTGTCCATCTAATTTTTGTTATTATTTTAGAAGTATCGATTGATCATTATTGCAAGGTGGAGCTTTGTTTTATCTTCCTAATTACCATTGAGAATGTAGGAATTAATCATCGAGCTTCTTTAATTTCAAATGATTTAAATAATTAGTTTTATAATATTTCAAAATATTTTCAAGTTATTTTAAAAGTAGTTTTGTCATTTATTTTTAAATAATAAGTATGTCTTTTATATATTTTATATTTTATAAATATTAGAAAATCGTCTCAAAGAGATTTTGTTTCATTAAGTATTCGGTTAATTAGTTTAATTATTCAATTTATTCAATAATTTATATTTTTGAGTTTTTAGTTCATAATTAAGTTAATTATTTTATTTTTATTGAGATTAAGAAGCTTGTTAATTAATTAATATTAATTCATTATATTTAAATTCTACCTGGATTCACTAAATTAACTCAATTCGGCTATGTTTTGAATTTTATATGTCTATAATTGCAATCCATTTGGCATGCCATTCCCATTTCACTTTTAACCCTTTTCTACCCAATTTTTCATGTCATTCCCTTAAATCCTAGCCCAATTTTCTCAGTGTTAACAGCGTACATCAATACCCATACGCGTCTTCGTCTTCTTCAACGGGACGAAACCAGAAACGAAATCGTACCATTTCCAGCCTTAAATCTCATCTAGTTAAGGCCCTTTCTTCTTCAATGTTTAGGGTTTGAGACAGTGAAAGGAGAAAACAGAAAGTTGATTTTAGGGCGATAATTCTTATATATATAACTAAAATTTCTGATTTCATTGCTTTGGGGGTTCGAGATTATATCGATTTTTGTTGTTGCTGGTGGTAGAAAGCTTTGCTCGGGTTGAATTCTCAGTTCGCTGCTTCAAAAGAGGTATATAGTTTCTCTACCTTTAGATTTCCTCTGTTTTGTTTTGGAATTTAGAACGTTAGAAGCTGTTAAGTGAAATGGTGAAGTGATATTCTTGTTCTGAAAGCTAGCTGAATCTCTATCTTGTTTCGTTCGAGTTGTTTGATTTCAAGTTTGAATACACCGGCTATACATTTGTGTTTTCTTTACTGTTCACCCATGGCTTTGGGTTGTTTTTCCTTTCTGTTCATGATTCTTTGTCTTACACTCTCATTGTGTATTAGCCTAATATTGTAGAATTTATATCTGTTCTTGCGTAGCTTGAGTGTTATTTAGGTCCTGTTTGGTTTCGACCCATGACAGTATGATTATAGCTTATCGTAACCTAGAGTCTTTAATGTGATTTACATCTTTAACATCAAAGTGTCCAGCTCCTCTGATTTGTTCGTTCCCTGTGATGCCTTGTCTTTGTTCTTGTTATTGTTTGAAATATTTGATTTCCTGATTGCTGGCTTCCTTTTGTATTCGCTCTCTCTAGTGTAGCATCGGCATTTCCAAACCTCTTTAAATAGTTTCGCTGCTCTTTTCTAGGTTAAATGCTCCATAAAAATTGAGTTCTTCCTTTCCTTATTTCGAAATATAGCTACTGCCTAGCAATCATGTTCATAACATGTGTCAATAATTCTAGTATTTCAATCTAGTTCGGACTTTGACATACTTATTTTAGTCTTTTATGCACTTTTGTGTTTTAGCTTGCTACTTGCCTTTATTCGAATGCTATATTCGTAAGCATATCCTTACTGTGGGATTGCCTGTTGCTTCCGGTGTATATCAACTTTTTAGAAAACAATTACTTCTCCCTTATCATCTGTTACTGCCTCAATAAGATGCAGTAGTACTCTGACATTCCTCTTTATTAATTGTTAACCACTAAGTGTGTTTCTCTAAGTAGAATTTGGTTTTTCTTTCTTTTATGCTTGCTATATCAATTATGTTGGATACAAAGTGTTGCATCTTATTATTCGGAGTTAGGTCCTTTGTATTATTATCACTATTATAGGTCGAATTTCTTGTCAAGGCTATGCCTGTTTGCTTTGGTATCATTGACTCTTCTAAATGATACCCGAGATTCCATGATGAGCTATTAAATCGTATATTTTATTTTGTTTATGCATGAACTCCCTCGGATTGAGTCATTTGGACTCCACATGTTCTCCCTTGCATCTCAAAATAGGCCAAGGAGGCCCAATTCTCTTTTATCGAGTCAACCAAATCAATAAAATTGAAAAACAGGTTCCCTAAAGGCGACATACAGGTGTTCGGAGCGGATTATAAGGCTGGATATGCACAATATACAGCGATATACATCAGACGTATATGCTGTATATTGCATTGAAAATGGGCTAAAGAGCCTTAAAATTCAGCTATTTGTATTTTGTAATTATTGGGCCAAAAAACCCATTTATTTTGACTAGTACCTTGTTAGTTTAGGACAGGTACTAGGTGTTGGGCCAAAGGCCCAAAAAGCAGAAATCAGGCCCAAGTACTGTTTTAATCATTTGAAAATTAGTTTAGTGGCGACTCTACTCTTTTCTTTCTAGTTTAATAAAACAATTTTGCTAACAGAACTTCCTCCTGAACAGATTGGATTTTTGAAATATGACGTTGTTGAAGAGGTATGTGTTGAGATTGTTCATATCATTGAAGTACATCACCGCAAATGTGGTAGACAGAAACAACGGATGTATAGTAGCAACATCATCTACTGTTGAACATTCAGTGAAACAGTCACTTGAGTGCGGTAGAACTTGCAATGCAAAGGCTGCAGCGATTGTAGGAGAAGTGTTGGCAATGCGTCTCAAAGTGGAGGGTCTTGATCAGGGACAAGGAAACGGGATCCATGTCAATGTAAATAAAGAGGTTGAGAAGAAAGGTTTCAAGAATCGTACAAAAGTTTGGGCTATAGTTAACGGCCTTAAGAGCAATGGAGTGAAACTTATTTTGGATGACAACGAAAATGACACTTCTCGCCCTAACTTCCACTAGAACAGTGCGCTGATCCTGTTATCTCACCCCAACAAGGTACAAATAATGAATTGTATCTCATCTCAGTAATTTAGTTGTACTCAATATGTAGTTGGCTCTTAAAATATTATCATGATTTTTTTTTTTTCCAGATCCGATAACTTCCTTTCTTAGTCCAATATACGGACACATTGCCATAAATTTTGTATATTAGATAGATGTTATTTTCTTGGCTCAAGATTGACATATTTACTTAAATCTAATTAGTACAAGTTTGTTTGAAGGTGGGAACCATAGAAGAGGTAGGTTCTCTCTGAAAGATAGACTCAGATAGGAATAGAGATTTTGCACTAGCTTCAATCTCAATCATTTGCTTTAGAATCCTTTTCGGAAGCACTCTTTTTACGTCATCTTAATTAGATTGAAGCATTATAAGTCAGAAGCGAGAAGGTCTTACACATGCTGCTATTATGGTAACGTTGGTATTTTTTCTCATAGCGCTGCTTCTTAGTGGCAGTGTAAGAAATAAGGCGTTGCTTATGACGAATTGGATAGTATAATTTTCATACTTTGCATTGTTAAATCCTTTCGAAGCTAGTATCCTTCGAGCAACTGAAAAAACGATAGGTTCCATTCGTGTGTCATCTATGATTCCTTTGTTTTGCTCTTCTGCTCATGTCTCTCACTACAAGAGTTGAAGAAGGTGCAGTCATAATTGAGCCTGATTGCTGAAGCTAGTGACTTGGGGCAACTGAGATTGGATAGAATGAGATCAATATTAAAACAAAGGCGGATTCAGGATTTGAAGTGTAGCAAGTCCCACAACGTTTTCAAGTTAATATACAATGATAAGTGGGTTTACACTTTACAATCTAACATTTATAGAAATCTAGTAAATTTCTTCCTACATTTGTAGGAACTTGACAAACGCTAATGGGTTCACGTGAACACATAGACAGACGACACTCTAAATCCACCTCCATATTCAAAATGGTTAGCTTCTAATGGATTTGAGGCTGCACTTCTCAACTCTCTTTTTCTTCATACTGTTTAGACCAGTTTTTTCACCATTTATCTAAAGTTCCAGCTTAACAGAGCCCAAACAGACAAGAAGTTGTATATCCAGCTTTAGATTCTGTGTTGTAGAGTTGTAATGTTTGTTGCAATCAATAAAATTGATGATCAATTCATGCATAGATGGTTATTTATGTGTAATTGATCAAGATCTTATGCATGATTCTGAGCTGATATATATATACGCTATAGTACAGATTGATTCATGAGAAAATTCGTTAAAATATTTAAGAAGACATTTCGCTTACAAATACGGTAAGTGTATATGTTTTTATACATTTAGAAAATTTTCAGAACTCTGTTTGTATATTTCTCTTATCAATATACAAATAGGATAATTTATTATGAATTTTTCATAAATTGTATACAAATAGTTAGGGTAAACATATACAAAATTTTGAATTTACACAATCAGGAATCGAATTATATAAATTTTCAGAATTTATACAAAACAGGCAATTATACAAATTAGGCAAATAGCAAGAATTGAGGAAACTGTAGCCGGAAATTATAATTTTCTTAAACGGTAGCTATAGTACCTAATATAGGCTAGATATTTGTTATTCTACATAACTTTCCCATATAAATAGTAATACTCGGAGATCCTATTTATGCAAATCACCCAAGTATTTCTCCTTCTTACTGAATCTTACACGACGTGAATCTAAAACATAATGAGTCTTAAGAGCATCAAATATGGGAACGTGTTTTATGACAGTACTTCACTCATTCTAAGTCCTCTTTGATGGCTAACTATTGTATTCCACCAAGTCAAATGAATGGAAACTCCACATACCCTACATCAACTTTTGTATATAGTACCCCATTTTCAATAATGGAAGTAGTAAATATTGTGGAAACTACATATTTTCAACTTTGATGTGGACTATATAAATCATATAAGATTGATTAAAATGTTAATTAAGTGAATTGATATCAATTTTGTCTTCTTCTATCAATTGCTTGTACATCTTTTTGGGAACTTTTTCAATGGAATTTTAAATGCTCAAGTTGTCAATTATTTGATTTCATCATCAAGCATGACATAACAACCTAGTAATCCAATACTATATTGGGGGTAATTAACCACCACCCACCCCTCCACTTAAACCCACCACCACCACAAACAAATATTTCTTGAGGCTAAATAAAATAGGCGTTTGAATAATATTTAAAATATATTGGGTTGGACGATCATGTTTGTCTATAACATCTTTGAACACATATCAAACTTAGAAAAAAGTACGTGAAACTTTAAAATTTATGTATGAAAACTAATAATATTTCTTACATTAAGCTCGTGAATATTATTATTTTATATTTAATAGTATCGAAAACACACATTTCAATTAATTTCATATCAAACCAATTTTGTCAAATATTAAAAAGACTAAAATAAAAATATATGAATCTTATTTTCAAGATTACATATCTCATATTTTAAAAAACAATAGTACCTTTAAATGTCCTTTTACTTAATTTGACAAGGAAAAGAATTCTTTATATTATATTATATAATCTAATAATAAAGAAAAGTTGCCCTCTTTTACTAATCACTTACTTTCACCCTTATGAAGCTTTTTCCCTTGTCTTTTTCTTTTCTTCACTCTTCTTCTTTTTTCGTCTCTTTATTCAAACTTTGGCATGGGGACTTTAGGATAATTGAGAGGCTCATAATTTTTCCATGCCTTTTCACGTGGCATAATACATAAATATGCCCTTTAACTTTATCTTATTTTATATTTATGCCCTTCAACTTTGAGTATGCACAAGTAGACACTCAAACTTGTATAAAATTTAACAAATAGACACACACGTCCTACGTGGCAATTTGCATCTTGAGTGGTGTCCTATGTATATTATGTCACATAAGATTCATGTGTCTACTCATTCAACTTTATACAAGTTTAAGTGTCTATTTGTGCACACTTAAAGTTAGAGGGTATAAATATGAAATGAGGCCAAGTTAAATGACATATTTATGTATTATGCTTTTTCATGTTTTATATTCAAATATATTCATGGCTTAAGTCATCGACGGCCCCTTAAAGTTGTCCGTATAATTCACTTAGACACCTCAACTAGAACTTGTACCTAATTAAAGTATCTAAATAAATTATGCAGACAACTTTAAGGGTCCAAAGATGATTAAGCCTATATTCATTATTCAATCTCCTTCCAAATCTTGAACACACATGGGCATGGCCTTAAGTAATCATCACATCTAAAAATACATACAAGTCCCACATTCAAAAATTCCACATGCCTAGGGAATCTAATCAAAGTATACCATCTTTGAGTTGAAATTTCCAAGTATTAAATAAGCATTTCAACATAAAAAATGTGATTTAGAAAAATTCTAAAAATCATTTCTTTAACTTGAAATTTACTTTATAAAAAATGCATAACCAAGCACTATTTTGAATTACTTGCTTTTTTTTAAGGAAAACAATCATGTGCGATCGAATTTTAATTTAGGGTGTGCTGATTTTCTGATTTTCTTATATTTGGTTGGTTAAGATATCTTGTAAAATACTTTTAAAAATAATTCTTTTTTGTATCCGTTGAGAAAATCAGTTTCAATATATAATATTTATTTAAATTATATATACATTATATTGAGATAATATATATTTTAAATGGAGTATTTAAAAAAAGAATTAGAAGCACACCCCTTTCATTACTATATGGTTTTAGTCATATTTATTTAGAGAGTGATTGGATTTGGAGGTGTTCCATGAAGATTTTTATTATTATTATTAAACAATTAGCTTGGAAAGTACCAACAAAGTCATGAAGTCACTTTGAGTTGGTAAAATATTAACTGCAGTTGTTTTTATTCAACCAACTCATCATAAGACATATATTCAATCCAAAACATAAAAACAAAAAAAAAACATGAATTTATAATTCCCAAGTATTCCATTAGTTTCATCTCTTACATGCTTGAGTATCCTTTCGTTCTTAATTAGTAATTTGGAGTTTTAAGTATCGAGTCATTTTTATTTGAGAATACTAATTATTAATTTGACAGTTTGTAGCATAACATTAAAATTAATCGAATATTAATACAAATATTGATCATACAACAAATTGAAAATAAAAATAATTTCTCAACCAAACTCTTTAATTAGTACTCTTTCGTTTATTTTTAATTGTCATTGTTTCTTTTTTTAGAGACAAACTATAAGAACTTTGACTAACATTTTAAGATATATTTTTTCAACATATTGATATGCAAAAAATTACAATTTATAGTACTTTTCTTATAATTTTTGAATATCTCTTTGTTTAAAATATTGAATTAATGTAATCTAATTTAACTTTAAAAATTAGTCAAATTGACTCTCGAAAAACGTAACATAACAAATAAAAGTGGAAAAAGGGAGTAATATGAAGTCTCAAATATTGAGTCATCTTTATTAAAAAATATTTATCGTTAATTTAACACTTTTTAATATTATTTTAAAATTAATTAAACCTCAATACAAATATCGATCATACAATAAATTGGAAACAAAAACAATACCTCAACCAAACTCTTCAATTTATATTTTATGGACAAATAGTACTAAAATCTAAATTGTTGCTTTATCTCTCTCTCTCTCTCTTTTAAAATAAAAAACTAATATAGTATGCAATATTTATATTAGAGCGTCAGCATATTCAAATTCGTATCGCGTTAGACTCATTCAATGAAAGTACTCCCTATATCTAAGAAATCATACAAAATTTGGAAATCAAAACTTTTGATCAAAGGAGAGATAATCTTAATTTATTCACCGCATCATTTCTTTTTTTAAGTAACTCAAACTTACAAACTAATATTAAACGTGAGAAATATTTACCTTCCGAGAAATTTTACATGGCATTGAAATTTGTATTAAGTGTATGATGATGATCATGTAATGTCATGTGACACATCATGAATAATGGTATGTGTTTCCTACTAGGCCACTACTACTACGTTAATTATTATGGTACTACGTACAACGTGGGACAATGGGGCTCTTCGATAAATTGGCTTAGTAGACAAGTAGTGGTTCATCATTGATCCTAAAACTAAAAATAAAAATAATAATACATATTTCTCGTCATATTATTTCAATTTATATGAATATAACTTGATTTAATATAAAGTTAAAAAAAAGAAATTTAAATTTTGGTGTTTATAACAAGTTATAAATGCTTGTTTAGCTATAAATCATATTATTAAGAACAAAATGGATATTTAAAATCGATTTATTACTCAATACAAAAATATATCATTTTTGTTTGGACCGACTAAAAAATGGTGTGTCACAAAAATTGAGACAGAGAGTACATAGATTAACTTTTCGTGAATTGGCAATTCAACACTCTAACTTTGAGGATTTACATTTAAACACCTTAATTTGTTTCTATTGCAGTTGCATTTGAAAACTCCAACTTACAAATTGATCATTTAGGAACTTTTAAAATTTATGTGTCATGTGATTTCTATGAGATAATTTATATGCTAATATATATTAAGTTAACACAATCGATAATTGAACTGTATAATTAAAATTTATTGACAAATTTAAAATTCCGACAATATATTAAAACAAAAGAAAACGAGGAGGAAAAAAATAATGATGGAAATAAGTAATTATTCGTCCATGGACCATGCACCTGTCAAATTCATTGTAATATTTGAGCATTTTGGTTATTAGGATTAAGATATTAATTTTGGTACAAAATTTAGGATTATGCTACCTATAACCTAATATCTAATTGTCGTATTAACTAATATAAAAAATTAAATTTATAAAAATCAGAAAATGAATTACTCGTTTTATAGGTATTAAAATATATTTCTTTAAACTTAATTCAACCTCATATTCTTCAAAAATTTAATTATTATTTTCAAAATAAAAAGGAAATAATTAGTGTTCCAAATATAGATTAGGACGTAAATATATTATTTAAGATTAATAAAAGGCTTTGTTTTTTTTTCCTAGGCCGACATAATTATTCATTTATTCTCCTGCACTTTTCAAGGCTGACCAAATTTTAATTAATTTACAGTCAATGCTATAATTACTAAACAGAAATTTCAATTATTAACGTAACTGACGGTTACTTCTCTGTCTTAAATAATTTGTTGTGTATTTCTATATAAAATATATTAATTATAATTTTATTTTATTTTTGTTTATGTTCATATTTAAAGATTTTTTTATTAAATATTTATTTTATTATTATGTTTGTAATCTAAAAAAATAATTAATCTAAATACTTAAGACAAAAGGAAAAAAAACAAATTATCCTAAACTTCTATTATAACGAATGACAAAGAAAACTATTTTTATAAATCATGACAAATCATTTAAAATGAGTGAGTACTTATATATATAGAGATTTATTAGATTTTTTGAGAATGGTAAAATTAAATAACGAGACTCCACTTGTGAAATAACATAAAATATGATATTGTTAAAATTATTTTTTTAATAGGATGAAAATAAATAAAGAGAATTTACTTAACTCATATGAATATAAAATATATAACAGTGTTATTATGTTGATGGTGCTTAGTTATATGACATTTCAATATTTATGAATTTGATTATGTTTAATTAGTTTAACTTGAAAACGATTGCTTTAGTTTTTATTCAAATGAGAGATCACCTCAAAGTAACATCTGAGTGCAGTCAATCCTATTTATAACGATATTGTTATAAAAAATATTTATATATTATTTTCGTTATTGTAAGGTAACACAAGCAATAGTTATTATTGGAAGAGTTGATACAACAAAATCATAATCATAAGCGTTCTAATTAGTTTAGGAATTTATAAACAAAGCTAAGCTTATCGACGAATTGAGATGATTACATTTATACTTATAGCTTTAGTGTTGTCGGACATGTCATTGGCCAAGACTAGAATTCGACAAATCTATAATGGTGCATCTATATTTAAGCCGTGGAGCTATTTCGTCTTTCTTTTATTCTAACTGCTCCGATTGTCTTAATATTATCGAATATGTCTTAAAGAGAGCATTTGAATAAGATTATGAAAATATGAAATCTTCAATTTTCGTCTAAAACATTTCAAGCAAGTCAATTTTCGATCGATCCCTGATCCCATTGGAAACTCACATTTTTAGCAAGTACCATTTGAAATAAAATGTTACAAGTACCATTTGAAATAAAATTGTTCAGTCTGAATTAAAATCAATGTACTACTTTATTTATTTATCAAATAGTACTACACTATAATTATATATAATAGTAATTGATTGAAGACAAAGAGTAAATGCAGAAGTATTTTTTTCCAATTGAAATCATTAAGAACAAGTCCTTTTAGTGGAGTCTGTTGTACGGCGATGAGTTGTTTAAAATTAATTAGAAGAGGTACCCTTAGCCTTAGGGCCAGGTCGGACATAACGAATATAAACTTTATTTAGACGTTTGAACTATGATTTATTTTGATTCGAAGAAGTATTTTTATTAAATTTCAAATTTTGGAAAAAAATTAAAATATCAATTACATAAATAAATGTATCAGTTAAATATGTCACTTCTTTTAGTTATACGCATTAATTTTAATAAATCATAAAAAGTCATTCAAAATCGCTTTAAGATTGTTTATTGGTTATACCAATACAATATCTAGGTATATTCAATTAAGACTGATGTGCATAATTAAGAAAGACTATATAAACATGTCACTTAATTTAACCATCTATATTCTTTAATTTTGGGTCAGTGGCGTAGTAATGACTTTTATTAAGGGGTGCCAATAATTGTATGTAGTAAAAAATGAAGCTATCAGGGCTAAAACATGTGACCTCAAGAAATTTTCACGACCCCTTAATCACTAGATTAAACTATATATATTAAATAAAAATTAAACTTTTATATGCAATGTAATTTTTCGGCAAAGTGATATCGCTTGTCATCCCTTGGCCAAGGGTGGTTTCACCCCTGCGTTGGATAAACTTGTATAAAATTGAACAAGTAAACACACAAGTTCTAGTGACATAATACAAATCAGTTCGAGTTTATCTCATTTAATTTGTCACGTAGAACGTATGTGTATATACTAGTTTAACTTTATATAAATTTAAATATCTACTTATACACATTCAAAATTGAAACACACACACACACATATATATATATATATCAACCGAAACAAAATTAAATAGCACGTTTATATATTACGGAAAGTGGGTGACATATAACCCTATAGACTGCAACTTACAGAGTGCAAAACTTTCCCTTATGTTTTCAGCGTGGGGCCATGTCAATGTCTATGTCTACTTGGCCACTTATATTATTTATTATTATTGTTTCACTCTTTTTGCGTCGTAGGTAATGGGGCAAAAACCCATACTTGATTTTCGTAATTACTTACAGCATTACTCTTAATTAAAGTTAAAGAATATACTTAAATGACCATTTATTATTAATAGTAATTTTAAAAATTATTTTGATCAAGTATTTAGAGTAATTTTGTTGTGTGTTCTCCATAGCTCAATACACAAATAAGTTATGAAGTATTTCATTTTTAAAAAAATTAGACACAATAACCTCAACAAATAGTAAAACGTCAAACAATACATTGATGTATATAATTAAAAGAGAAAATATAATTTATGTGATCAACTTAGTTACCTAATAGATTCTTAAGAATACGCGTAGAGACTTTTCCTAAATGTGAATTGAAATATCTAATATATTGAATTAAAATAGATTATAGTTTAAATATCCAAATAAAATCTACTAATAAATTTAAGAGGTTAGGAATATATTTAAAGCTATTTAAATAATTGGTTGCTCAATTTGTTCAAATAACATATTAGCCTTATAACTAAGTGCATGTCTCATCTATTTGTCCACATACTCTTTGTTATTGCACCTATTTATTTATTTTTTGGTTTGTTTTTGCGCCGTATGCATTGGGGCAAAAACTCATGCATGATTTTCTTAATTATTTACTACTATACTCAATTTGGTCAAATAAAGAATCCCATTAAATACCAATTTAATTTATTTTATCATACACTAAAATAATGCGGCAGCTGTTATTATTAGACCTATGTCCTTGTCATTATGAGCAGTGAATACAATAAGAAAGTAAATGAAAACAAAATTCACCCATATCTTAAAAGAGTAGTAAAACCTCTTTTGTCGGAAATAAATTAAATAATATTTCCACCACTTTAACTTTAGTCATCTCACTTGTGTAGGAATAATTGAATCACATCTTAAGATTTCATTAACCCTACACATTTAGTCATTCCATGACTAATCATACAAAGAATATTCTGAGAAAACCATGAGTACCTTACTTTTTTCAATTGCATCATTATTCACAAAATAAAAGTATGAGCAGTGCTAATTGGGCAAGATAGAATTTTGGCACGAATTGTCAAGACACGGGTAAATAACGAAAATATCTCTTTGCCTCCAAAATCACTTGTATTTTCCTCCAAAAAAGAAAACCACTTATATGAGGCTTTTGTTGGCTGCCAAATGTACGAATGGGACACATACCCTAACTATTTCATTTTCTTTCATCTTCTTACTCTTTTTCATTCATTTTAAAAAAAATTCCTTCGACTTTTTTTTTCCTCCTCTACGTTACTTCATTTGTCAGAGTTATAAAGAATTGTTAAGACTTGCCCAAAATGTCTAATATGCATATTTTACGGTATTATTTATTTGAGAGAAAAAATAATGTGAATGTGGCGAGAAAATTTCGAATTAATTTTTGAAGGTAATGAAATTTCAAATAAAAAAATCGTAAAATTTTGCGTATTAATTTCTTGAACCTTTTATTTTGCTATACGTATTTTATAGAATGATATATACGAAATATGAGAATTTAGATATTTTGTTTTGTGTTTGTTTATAAAAGATTATACATTGATTTTTTAATATAACTTTTTTCATCATATATAATTTTTTTTAAAATTAAAAAAATGTTATAAATATATATATTTTTTAAATCTTTGTTCTATTCATGTATTTCTCTTTATAATAATCAAATTATTTGCATTTACTTTGTATTTTAATTTATGTTTTTATTTTAAGAATGTCAAGAATGAATTTTCATGTTCAAAATAACTTATGTCTTTTTAATTGATTATTTTTATTTAAATCAAGCATCATCAAGACATAGTATATCACAACTAAATTTTTAACTTTTTGTAAAAAAATAAAATCGTTGGAACAAATTTATCATATTTCTTAGAAATAATTAAATTCTTAGATAATGCATACATTTTTTGAAGGATCCTATATATAATTAGATCAATTTCTTACATTATCATATATATTCTAATCGATCAAAACCAAATAGAAAAAAAAATAAAAATTAAAGTGATAAAAAAATTGACTTAATTGCAACGTTTGAAAAATCAAATTATCGACCAAAACCAAATAGAAAAAAATAAAATAAAATTAATGTGATAAAAAAATTGACTTAATTAATTTGACTTAATTTCAACATTTCAAAAATCAAATTAATTTATTTAATAAAAAAATTATCCAAACTAAATCACGGCTAATTCTACTAAAAATAATTAAATTTCAGCATTTGACAAATAAACTAATTAATACGAAAAATAATAAAATTACAAAAAGAAACGGAAAAGTAGAAGAAGATATGGAATTGATGATGAAAAATAATAAAGAAATGGAGTCTTTTAGCTTTTTTTTTAGTGGGACCCGATTTCCACCTGGCAAAATAAAGTGATTTTACTTTTAAGGGTAATTTAGGTACATGAAATAAATGAATTTACCCAAATGTCCTTAACTTTTCACCAAAATTATAAAAATACCTGATTTTTGTTGCTCATGTCATTTCGTGCCAAAAATCTGTCTTGCCAATTATATTTTCCGTAAAAGTATATGTCCTTAGTTTTAACAAATTTGCCTTTTTACCACCACCAACGACAATATATTCAGTGGTATCCATGAAATATAGAGTGCACCAACTTCAAATTCAAGAAAAATTGGCTTCAACTAGAGTTGATTCACTAAATTAACATACAAAAATTTGAAACAACAAAAGAAATTCTGCAAGTTCAGAACTAAGCCATAACTAGTAGTGGATTGGCCATCTTAAAAGAGCTACTACTAATAATCATTATCTAATTTTAGAACATTTTCACCCATTTTTAGAAGCTAATTACATACAGATTTATGATTAATACTAGTACTACTAATAATTATCACCAGGCCATCTTCTCTTTATCTACAAGTTTTTAGCTTTTGATTTTCTCTAAAATTAGCAAAAAGAGTTCTGATTATTTTTCCAATCTCATGATTATCATCACATAATACTGCAGGCATTTGGGTTCTCATCACTAAAGAGTTGAGGGGCATGAACTGATACCGGGTACGGGTTCTGAAACTGGTCAGCTGGATAAACTGGCCCGTACATATACGGGTATGGATACCCAAACTGGACTTGCTGCTGCATCATCTGCATACCATTACCTACATTACTATTCATTATCATCTCTCCACCACCAAAACCTCCGTCACCACCACCTACCTCATCCTTCACCTTCCCCTTTCCTTCGCCATTGCCTTCCCCGCCTTTTCCCTTCCCTTTACCACCACCATTGCCACCTTTTCCGTTTTCACCACCACCGTCACCGCCTTTCTCTTTCTTATTATCTCCGCCTTCCTTCTTCTGCGGCACAATTTCAACTTCCTTCTTCAAATGTTTCTTCAACATCTCCGCCAGCTCTTTCATGTTCATCGACCCTGTCACAGTCACCAAATCCTTCTGCTTGTCTATTTTCATTTCCTTATATCCTGCACAATCACCGCTACATATCAATTTTCCATCATACCATTCACAAAAAACACAGTCCAAATCAATCCAACGAAAGAAGTAACGGGAGTACAAGAAACAATCACAAATCTAACAAGGAGAAAAAAAAGGTTTCAAATCTGACCTTTGCATTTGGTGACAATTTTGGAGATCTTCTGTACACATCCTTGACAATGGAGATGCACCTTCAGCACCGCTGTGGTGATCGGAGGCTGTTAAACAAAAACAGCAAAAGTAATGAGAAATTCAAAAAAATCTTAAGAACGAATTAAATGAATAATAAACATCTGAATATTCAGTAATTGTCAGTTTTGACTAATCATCGCCGTAACTGATAAACGTAAGAATCACGTAATTATTTGAAAATTCAAAATTTTACAGATGAACAGTTAACTGATGCGCCAATACAGGGAACAAACTGCTAAAATACGCATGTGATATTTTGGCACACATGATTTTACCGATTATTCCGGAGACAAATGAATCAGAAGAAAATTCTATTGTTTTGAATATACTGTGAATTTGAAAAGAACAATCGAATGATGAATGAGACACCAAAAAACGCTAAAATGCGCCAGATGCGTAAATAAGGACAAAAAGGGGACAGAATAACAATGGAAGTAATGAAGCAGAATGAAAACGACGAGCGAAACGACGCGACAATTTGTCAGTAATTTTTGCAGTACCTCTTTCTCTTTGGTCTTTTTGTCTTCTCCTCCTCCTTTGTTCTCCTTCGCATCCTTTTCCTTGTTCTGCTTCTTCTTCTCTTCTCCGGCACCGCCGGCGGAGTCTCCACCGCCGCCTCCTTTTCCTTTGCCGTCCTTTTTTGGTACCGGCGAAACAAGTTCAACATTTTTGTGTGTTTTCTGTTCAACTTTCTCCTTTAACATCACCGGATCAACTTTTCCGATAACCGTCAACTTTTTCGAATCGGCATCGCACGTAACTTTCTCCACACCTTTATTAAATTTCAACGCACAGTGAGTAAGTATAATTATGTAAAAGAGAACTTGGAAAAAGCAAAAAACGCAGGCGGAGGCTCATTTGCCTTTAACTTTTTACTCAGAGAGGTACACAGTACATTTCAACACACTCTGAAGAAGAACAAGCAATTAATATTCACAACTATCAATTTTTTGTTCAATTAAAGCCAAAATGCAGAAACATTGAAAACTCGGCACTGCCAAACAGAAGAAGAACAACAATAACATGCCAAAATTTGTTCAATTAAAGCAAAATGCAGAAACATTGAAACAAATCACTAACAAAAAGAGGAAGAAGAAAAACAGTAACATATCAATTTTAGTACAATTAAAGCAAATGATGCAGATACATTGAAACATAGCACTACCGAATAGAAGAAAAATAACAACAGTAATATGTCAGATTTTCATTCAATTCAAGCAAAATGCAGAAACATTGAAACACTACTCCACCAAATAGAAGAACAACAATCACATGTCAATTTTTTATTCAATTAAAGCAGAATGCAGACACATTGAAACAAAGCACTACCAAATAGAAGAACAACAACAATAACATGTCAATTTTTCGTTCAATCAAAGCNTTCAATTAAAGCAAAATGCAGAAACATTGAAACAAATCACTAACAAAAAGAAGAAGAAAAAAAAACAATTAACATATCAATTTTAGTACAATTAAAGCAAAGGATGCAGAAACATTGAAGCATAGCACTACCGAATAGACAGTAATATGTCAAATTTTCATTCAATTCAAGCAAAATGCAGAAACATTGAAACACTACTCCACCAAATAGAAGAACAACAATCACATGTCAATTTTTTATTCAATTAAAGCAGAATGCAGACACATTGAAACAAAGCACTACCAAATAGAAGAACAATAACAATAACATGTCAATTTTTCGTTCAATCAAAGCAAAATGCAGAAATATAGAAACAAAGCACACTACCAAATAGAAGAACAACAAATTTTAGTTCAATTAAAGCACTACCAAACAGAAGAAAAACAACAACAATAAGTTACACATATTTCTGTAAAATATTCAAAGGAATACGCCATTGTAGTTTACCTCCAACGCTTTTTATCGCTTTGACAACTTTAGTAACACAACCTTCGCAATGAAAATCCGATTTCAAAACCACAATTAAGTTTCCATCGTTCTTCTTCTCTCCTCCTTCCTTCTTCAGCACTACTTCTCCACTGTTATTCTTCTTCTCTCCTCCTTCATTCTTCTTACTCTTCTTCTGCAAATCAACAACAACAAAAAAAACAAAATCAGTCACCGGAAAACAAAAACGCCATTAGAATCACCATTTTTGCTCTTACCTCGCCCATTATAGATACTGATATTCTAAGAAGACTCTAGAAAGTAGAAAATGAATATGAGAACAGAGTAGAAAATGTGAGAATATTTATATAGAAGTGGGTTGGGGGAGGAAGAAGGGTAGTTGTGTGTAGATTATGTGCATGTGCGAGAGAAGTGGAGAGTGGACCGTGTGGTATAGTGAGCTGTCATGGGAATGTGTGAGATGTCATCATGTCGTAAGTATACATGCATGTTATGTTATGATGATGATTCTACTTTATGCATGGAGGAAAAAAAAAAAGGCTTTATACATATCTAACGCCGTTAAATTTATCAGAAAATTACATTTAGCATGTGTTTGAAATTGCAATTTAGGATTATAATTTTAGTTCTCAATTAAAATAAATTGGAATTTTAAATCTTTGTTTCAATTTCTTTTTAAATGTAAAGCTTGACAAATAAATTATTTTCTGTAAGAAAATAAATCATCATTTTAAATTTTATAGAAAGAGACTCATGATCACCGTGAAAGATTATACATACAATGTAAAAATATTATAACTATTTTTATTTGTCTATTAGATAATTAATTTAATTATAAAAAAATAAAAAAATAAATATATATATATATATATATATATATTATTTCCTTTAATTATACCATCCTCTTTCATGGTAATATAGAGATTTTCAAGTAGGATTTTAAATTATGTACATTGACCATGATTATTTTTTTTGAATTTAAAGTATATTAATTTAATTTAATTTATGATAGCAAATTATTATTACATGTATTATTCTCATAATTATTTTTTCTTATAATTTCCATATAAATAATCCAACATAGTTTAGGTGAAATTGTCAAATATATATTGAAAGTTTGAAACTATGTGAAGGTCCTAACTCTCCTGATTTTTACTAATTAGTAATTATCTTGTAAAGAAAATAAGTTAAAATGCAATATGTGCTCACACACGACTATTTCTAAACTAAAGAAAGTTCATTTGCTTTTATATCATAAGTTTTTTTTAAAAAAATTAATTTATTAGGAAATTGTGTAATTTTCCCTATAAATAAGTAAATAATTTAGACTAAAATGAAAGTTTATGTGCTTTTAGGACAATTGGGCTTTGGGTAATAAGTAGGAAACTTCGGGTCTGGTAAGGGAAGTAAGTTTACTTTCTGTGGGCCGGTGAGATTAGTCTTTTCTGGCCTTTTGGGCCTTTTTAGGGTTTTATCACTTTTTGTACTTTTGTATGTATGTGTGTATAGCTGTAAAGTAATGGCCTACCAGTCATTTTTTAAAGGTCCACCTTTAAAGTTGTAACATTAATTTTAAACTTGTTACATTTTCAATAGTACAAGTTTACCCATAAAAATGACTGAGTTGGTGTAGCAGAAGAATCCCACAAGGGAGATAGAGATCGAATGTCATTCTGGTGGTTGTACTCCACCTATTATCTTCTAACTTGAATTCCTCGTATAGAGTTTGTCTAATGAGATTTATATCTTTACGTTTTACGTAGAGACTACTGATTAGGGATTGAATTCCACTCTAATTCCTTCTCCAGAGAATATGTTGGTGTAGCATTTGCAGTATCCCAACAAGATGTCAAAGTGCCTTCTCGATTGAGCTCGTCGCATGAGACTCGCCTAATGCAATTTACATCTCTTTATAGTTTGAAACTATTGCACATAAATGTTTATCCAATGCATAGTATATAAGAGGTTTCTTTGTTTTAATAACAGTAAATTAGAAAACTCAATATTTCAAGATTTTTATTTCTATTTAATTTGTCTGTTTCACATTCTTGTAGACTTATATCAATATGCTACTAGCAAAGTCTTTTAACTTTAAGTCTACGTTTGCATACCTTCATGAGTCTTTGGGGAGGCATTTGCCCTAGATGCCACACCTCTTTTAGGTAGAAGAATTTTCTCTGTCTTTCAAAAGGAATTACGAAGTCTTTTTCTTAATGCATTGACTTAGTTCCACAGCATGTGTGTGTGTCAAAAGGAAATTAAAGGGAAAAAGAGAATGCTAGCTATAAAGTGAACAATGTTTTTCTTTTTCTTTTTGTGCTAATAGCAATTTTGATCTCTCAATAATTGGTAAATGCCAATTCTATTATTCTTCATATTCCATTAAGTATATTTAAATTTCAATTAATTAATATAAGCAATTTAGATTCTTTTCAAATGTTCATGAACACATCATAATTCATAACTACAATTCATTCCGCTACTTAATTATACATGTATATAAACTTAATTTGTAATGTTACTTCATATATATTTCTTTGTTACTCTACTCCATATTTGTTGATAATGTTATTGCAAACATTATACAAATAATTCACAATTCATTCATAAATGACTAAAATACATATGTCAACTAATTTAATTAACACAAAACATATCAAGGGCCAAAATCAATTAATAATTGAGTTGGAAGGTGTATGTAATTTTACTTAGAGCTTGAAGTCCAAGGAAACAGACAAGGAGAAGCATCAAAGAAAATTATTAATTTTAAGAAAGCGAATAAAACAAAAAAGTCAGTTTCCTACGAAACATATTGTTATTCTTCTCATATGAAAGTGTGTGTCTAGTTATTTTTAGGAGCCGTTTGGTACGTTATAAATTATTTATTTATTCTTTGTATGCATAAAGTTTAATATTATGTAGGGGATAGGACGTGGTATAAGATTTCAGAGATTAGTATTCGCGAATTAAAATGTTAAAACGATCAAACTAATTCTTAAAATAGTAAGATTTTTTGTCAGCTTAAAATGTAAAATAAATATCTTTAAATTTACACTATGTACTAAAATATTATATATCAAGGCAAATATTCGATAAAAAATAATATTTATATCATTAATTTTTACATTATTAATCTCTACCAATCCTATTTGAAAGGGAATGAGAGGAGAAGCACAAAGGGGATGAATAAATAACGTGAAAAGACAAAAAAGAGACTTTCCTGTTATTTTCTTTGAAAAGCATTTGGAATCCAAGGGGGGCCTTGCGTGTGTGTTACGAAAATTTTCCACTATAATTCTATAAACCCTTAGATTTGTTAGTAAATTTCATTTAAATATTTAAATTATGACATATTTTGATTAAGTATTTGAACACATTAGCTGAAATTTTGAAAAAGTTTTACTTATATTTTCAAATGCTTATTACGTAAATAAGTTAGCTAATGAAAATATGTCATATTCTTTAGTTATAAATCACTAGTCTCAATAAGCCATAAAATATCATGTTTGATTTTATTGATACTAATAATAATAATTAAAGGAAGTGTCATATTTTATGTGACTACATAATGAACACTTGAGAATACACAAAAAAGTATTTTTCAAATTTGAATCACAAGTGTATCAAAGAAACATTTTATTGTAATGTTCAATTGAAACAAATCATAATTCGAATGTCCAAACGAATTTTTTTATAAATTCAAGTTCTCAATTAAAACAAGTCATATGTGATTGGACAAAACCAATTTGTAATCCAACGAAAAAAATTTGGAAGTTGAAATGTAAATAGGATTCATAGAAGTTCAATATTTGCAATTTCATAGAAATGTAAATAAGTCATTTGAGTTGAGTTGAATATGTTTTTTTTAGAAGAAAAAAAAAGGAATAAAGAAGAGGTTAACTTCGTGAATGGTTACATATCTTTAACTTTGTTCCTCTGAGGCTCTAAGGCATAATCATAAGCTATTATACTCTTTTTTTGGTAATAGAAAGTTATTTAGCTTTATCAAATATCATGAAAATCGCTAAACTAATTTATCTAATACAGTTTACTTTAACTTTAACAAAATATCAAAAAATCATGAAGAAAAAAATACAACTTTATTTGGAAAGAAGAAACCAGCATAAGCACAAAAAAATATTATTGGGCCACTACAAGATTTGGTTCATATTGTTTTGGGCAATTCTAGAGAATGGGCTTTTCGAAGAAATTGTTCAGTAGGGAAATTTTCAAAAAATGTCAAAATCCCTCAATTTCAGTTTTTAATTGGGATCGTGTTAAAGAATGACAAAAGTCCCACATCGGTGGTTAATGAGATGGGTGGACTCCTTATAAGGCTTGGGCAATCCTCCTCCCTTTGAGCTAGCTTTTGGGGTGTGAGTTAGGCCTAAGACCTAATTTAACATATCGTTTATAATTCGAGTTTATTTTTGCATATATAACGAGATATTTCCCCCTCAACATACTAGTATTTTTCTTTTAAAACACAGTAAAGTATACCGTATCCACACACAATATCTAATCCTAATAGAAATTGCGGGAATACAACATTTAATTTTACTATATATGTATGTATATGTTTTTCAAAACAAAGGTTGAATGTATGTATATGTTAAGATATCAATTGTAAGTGTGAACAATTGAATCCAAATGTATATGTTTTTCTATTGTATGTGTAGGATATATAAAATATGTATTATATGTATGTATGGAGGACCAACACCTACAATTATATTTTGTTTTTATATTATACGTATAGATCGGATATTTATTGTCGTCTCTATTCAGTGAGAGTTCATTGCTAGAATTTTTAGATATACAATTATGTATAAGAATTGATAGATGATCTCATGGGCTTTCTCCCCCGTTACAACAGCAACAACAAAAAAGCATACGGATAGACGATTGCCTGTTTGGATGGGTATATTTTTGGGCTTATAAGTTACAAGTCAAGACATAAGTAGAATTTCTAATGTTTATAAATTTCAACTTATTTTTTACTTAGAACACTTAAAAATAAATCAATTCAAATCGACTCTTAGAATGTTTGGTACAAAGGAAAGTATTTTTCATGGAAAAGATTTACCTAAAAAGTATTTTGTTTGAAAATGATTGAGTTTCTCACTTATCTTCTGGTGTTCGATAAGAAAGTAAAAAACATTATATCAAAATCATTTAAATGTAATCTAGCAAAATACTATATGGGCGAGATGAGGTGGTTCAGGGGTGGTGGATGGGTTGAAAAGAGATAACTTGTTTTCCTTATTTTTTTTTAATTAAGAAAGTCATTTTTTTTCATTTTTAAAAAGTTTATTTTTCTAGAGAAAATATTTTGATATTTTTATACCAAATACACTCTAGTATGATCCACAAGTGAAATTGGAAGAGAATTAGGATGTTCACAAACTTTTATCATTTTCTAAGTTGGAGACAGAACAAAATCAACAAAAATCCCACATTACTTCTAATTCTAAGCATATAAGTGCATTAATTTTGCTAATCTAAGTAATTAATCATTTGAGAATTAGCATTTATGGATCAATTATACTAGTACTACTAGAAGTTTCTACACACTTACCAAAATTGTTCACAGAACAGTGCAAGCATTTGGATTTTCATCACTGAACGCCTCTGTTGCAGGATAGAAATAATCTCCGGTCACCGATCTGCATATAGTTGATCGCTGGTTGACGCATTCAAAGTCCGGCGAGTAAATGCCTCTTCCTCCGCCGCCGTTATTCACGGTTAAAATTTCAACATCTTTCCTCAGGTGATATCTCAGAGATTCGGCCAAGGATTTCACATCAATTGTCCCAGTTACCGTCACCAAACTCTTTTCCCAATCCATTCTCACATTCCTGCATCCTGCATTAGAGCCATTTTTATCATCAAAACTCTGATTGTATCTTCAACTTCTACAACATACATGATAAACACGTTTAGCAAGTTGAATTTCGTTAATGCTACCTCTTGTTCGAGTGATAATTTTGTGAATCTTCTCGTTGCATGCGTCGCAGTTCAGAGGAAGTTTAAACACAGCAGTAGTCTGCTTGGAAATTGAGAAAATGAGGAAAGTATGAACAAATTGAGAATCGATCAACAATGTAAACAGTTGAGATAGTACAAAATAAGCTCCGATTCAATTCACTAGAGAAACAGATATAATGCTTTCCATATTGGACTAAAATTCGCCGGAAACAGACTACTAGTAACTGATGCCTGATCAGAAATTTGAGCAAAGTGAGAAAATATGAAGAAATTGAGAATCAATCGACAATATTAACAGTTACGATAGTACAAAACAAGCTCCAAATCGATTCAATTCACGAGAGAAACAGATAATAATGCTTTCCGCATTCGACTACAATGCGGAGGGTGTAAACTTTCGCCGGAAAACAGAGTAGAGATTTCAGTTCCGGTGTGTAGCTTATTATTACCTCATTGCATTTATACTTCTGTTGGATCTCAGTTTCCTCAATATCCAGTTTAGGTGAAATGAGTTTCACCGTCTTCTTCAATTTCCTCTCCATTTTCTGCCGGAGTTTCGACGGATCGAATTTCCCTGTCATCGTCACCTTGTATACCGCTCCATTTTCCTCTATCTTCATCCACGAATTCAGATCTTCTCGCCAAAAATTTCAAAAAGCAAAATCAAATTAAAACAGAAGCAAAAATTCATCAATTCGTAAATTATCGGATTCGTTACCATGCAAATCGTGAACGCATTTGAGAACTTTTTCAGAGCAACCTTCACAAGAACAATGCATGTCAATTTGGAGAATTGCAGTAACATTTTTGCCGCCTTTTTCATCTGCTTCTTCCATTTCGTGTGAAACTTTTTTTTTTCCTCTTCCGCAATGTGATTTGGTTCAATTCTCGTTGTACTTTATAAACTTTCTGTTTGAGCTTTTGGCGGGAGTTTATTTGTTTGCAAATTTCTCCGAACATTTAATCATACACAATATCCTTTCAACTATTTTTCATGAGGTCATATATGTCCGATAAATAACTTGTTAATTACAATACAAATAATTACGTCATATTAGGCGAACTATCTTTAATTATTTTGAATTTGGGGTTAACTGACAGATCATAAAATTAAATTTGTTAGTCATTTGTTCATAAATTGGTGAACTGTCTGTTTTTATGTGTAATTTTAGAGAAGATCCCTTTGGGTCTATAAGGTTTAGAAAGTGTTTGTTTTGAAGCTAGACACGGACATGTGTATTGATATAACAAAATTATTAATATTCTAATATGTAAAATTATTTTCTAGAATACTTGATTTCCCTCAGTATTAAACACAGTCTATGCAGCTCCCATTTTGTGAAATATGTCAAAATTATACAAACACGCCTTGTGCTAAAGTCGTATATATAACTTTATATAACGAGAATGATGTGTATACTGTTTTGTCTTTAAGGTAGCTCAAGTAAAACATATTAAAATTAATAATGAAAAAAAGAAATACAAGAACAACATCAAATAATATGATGAGCAAAAGAAACAATACTATAGTAGGAAACAAATATACATTTCTTATTATATAATCAAATTCTTCTATAAGATAACTTTAATAAATTCCAAAGGTCTATTGAATTTTCAATATTATATAAACAAAGATAGATTAAACTTAAATTATATCCCAAATCATTATATATATATTTTTCCCTTCTTAAACACCAACAATTATCTCACATTATTCTGCAGTACTTAGCTTCATCATGAATATATTGATCACTTTCTGGCCAATAATTATAATAATTTGGAAACCAAATTGGCTTAAAATCATCTTCATATTTCTCTTGCTTCACAATTTTGACTGATTTTTTCAGCTTCTTTTTCAAAAATTTCACCAAATATTCAGTATTAATTGATCCACTCACTATTACCAAGTTCTTTGGCCTATCAATGAATATTCCTTGAAACCCTTTGTAATATCATAAGAAGAAAAAAAAAGAATATTAGAAAAATTCAATCAGAGAAATTAAAAATGAAAAGGGGGAATTTAAATAGGAGAGGCAGAATTGGTAGGCGTTTCGACATAAATTGAGTGGTTTTTGATAAAAGAAGAAGTAGTATTTAAAGTTGAGTTGAAAAAAAGGTATTAATAGTATTCGGAAATTTATTTGAATTTTTTAAAATTTTTTATGAGGAAAGATATATATATCATAAGAATATTCCTTGAAACCCTAATAATATCATAAGAAAAGAAAATTAAGTCTATTAGAAAAATTCAATCAAAGAAATTAAATGAAAAGGGGGGGATTTAAATAGGTGAGGCGGAATTAGTAGGCGTTTCGACATAAATTGAGTGATATTTGAAAAAAGAAGAAATAATATTTAAAGTTAAGTTGAAAAAAGGTAATAGTATTTGAAATTTTATCTGAAAAATAATATTGAAATTTTATGAGTAAAAATATATATTTGAAAAACTGGTTGAGCCTAATTTTGCAAACTTGGAAAATTGGAGTGAAAACTTTAATACAATATCTATGAATATTCCTTGAAACCTTTCTCATATTATTAAAAAAAAGGGTATAATAGAAAATTTATTTAAATGAAATTAAATGAAAGTAGGGGACATTTTTAAACATGAGAGAATTGTAGACTATAAATTTGTAAAAAATTGTAAAAAAAAGAAAAATTTACCTTTTATTTTGGTCACTATGTTTTGCATTTTTTCCACACATTTATCACATCCCAAATTAATTTCCAGTGTTGTTTTTTTGGGAATCTCTTTTTCTTTATTTTCTTTTGATTTTGGAGAAATTATTTCCACTTTCTTCTTCAATTTCTTCTCAATTTTCTGTTGAAGTTTCAATGATTCCACTTTGCTAATCACTGTTACTTTATATTTCACTCCAGTATTTTCTATTTCCATAGACTTTATACCTTTTCACAATATAACAAACAAACAAACAAAAAATTGTATTAGTAGGCGTTTGAACATAAAAATTGTGTTTGGAGACGTGTTTAACTTGACAAAAAGTAAAATAGACCAAGCAATTAATACAGAAATAACTAAGAAAAATATATATGAAGAAATTCAAAGATCATATGTGTTGATAATATACCTTCCAATTTTTGAGTGCATTTAGCAATTTTTTTGAAACAATTCTTGCAGACACAATTCATATTTATAAGAAAAATAACTTTAACATTTTCTTCTTCTTTCTTCTTTTTCCCCTCCTGTTTGGAACTCATTTTTTAAAAATAAATATCACAGCACAAAATAAATATATGTGTAGTTTGTTGGAAAATTGGTTTTAAAATCCCCATGTAAATATATAAAAAAATTTTGTGTGTGTGTGTGTGTTTAGGTAGAAAATTTCTATTTAAAAGCAAATCTTTACTCAGAGGTAAATAATAATTGTGGGTAAAAGTGGAAGTGCATGATTTGGTGCTTTTAATAGAAAAAAATTATTTTACCCTTATATTAGGAAATCCCTTATATAGAAGTTTTGATGAAAAGAGAATATTAGGTGGGATTTATTTTTCAAAATTCATATGAAGGTTGTGTCATTTTATACAAATAGCCACTTTATTGTTTTTTATTTATTTAGAAGTTAGACCTTATTTTTAAATAATAGATATGCTGTAATTCAAAAGTAATCACTCGGTACAAAAAATTATAGTCTAATAATATTAGTGAATGTTTTCGATTACGTAATAGGTGTGAGCTCAATTTTTATCATTCTGTTTACTGATCTCCTTTTTAATATATTCGTATAATAGAGTTAAAATTTGAACAAAAATATCTATCACTAAAACAAAAAACAATTCTAATACACAATACTGAAGCTCAAAGCTTCAACAAGTGAACGATTCATAAAGTACTAACTTTCATAATTGAAGTGTGAAAATTTCGGGGAGTTTCAAACTTCAAAATAGATTTGTGAAGTTCAAATTTTATTATTTCAAACTTTAAGAACGATTGATAAAATTAAGATAGATTAAGTGAAAATTTCTAATATGACATATATTATATAAATATTTTCGAGTTATAGCAGTAGATTTAGACTTTCAAGTTATAACATTAAAAATTTCAAGTTGTAACATATTATTAAAATAAAAAAGTATTTTTAATAATTAAAAACATTTGATTTGAAAATAATAAACTGATTTAAGGAAATTAAAATAAAACGTTTAAGAATGAAAAAATGAAAAAAACGGAAACAGGGATGGCTTTTAAATTTGAATTAAATTAAGATAATTATTAATTAGCATGAATTAAGGAATTTCAAACTAATTAAGAATATTCAGTTTCCTTAATTCACTCCAATTTGTTAAAATTAATTTAAAAATCAGATTTATCCATTTTTCTTTTATGTTTCTCTCTCTTCATTTTTCTTCCAGAAATTGAGACTGTCGACATTTTGATTTTTTTTTTTTTGAAAAAACGTGTTTTTTTTTTGTGATGGACAACTACGTATCAATATTAATTAAACATGGCGGAAGATGGATTGCTTCAGGTTAGTATTTTTAATTGTTTACTGTTTTTATTCGGATTTCAATGAAATAGAAAAAAAATGAAAGTGTAAAGCGTAACTATATTGAATGTGATATTTTTTTTGTATAAACAATACGTTTTGTTCATAATACTTATTATTTGTTGTGAAATTGTAATATTAGTGATTTTTTTGGTAAGTTTCTGTTTTTTGGTAGTGGTTTAGTGTAATTATAATTAATTTGGTACGAAAGTGTATTCAGTAATGTGGAAAAAAGGTTATTTAGACTTTTGAAGAGTTATATGACAGTTGTTTTAAGTTAATATGAAAGTGTCTTAACTAGTTAGTAAAAAAAGTTATTTTAAAGTCTGAATAAGTGTATTTAAAATGTTTTAAGTTGGTATGAAATTCAAAATGTTATTATTTATTTAAGTTTTGTCAATTATGTATAAATTTGTGCGAAAGGAATGAACTATTTGGTATGAGAAATGTATAAATTTTGGTATAAATAATGATTGGATATATGAATGTTGTATTAAGTATGTATGAAATCTGTTTTATTNTAACATTTTCTTCTTCTTTCTTCTTTTTCCCCTCCTGTTTGGAACTCATTTTTTAAAAATAAATATCACAGCACAAAATAAATATATGTGTAGTTTGTTGGAAAATTGGTTTTAAAATCCCCATGTAAATATATAAAAAAATTTTGTGTGTGTGTGTGTGTTTAGGTAGAAAATTTCTATTTAAAAGCAAATCTTTACTCAGAGGTAAATAATAATTGTGGGTAAAAGTGGAAGTGCATGATTTGGTGCTTTTAATAGAAAAAAATTATTTTACCCTTATATTAGGAAATCCCTTATATAGAAGTTTTGATGAAAAGAGAATATTAGGTGGGATTTATTTTTCAAAATTCATATGAAGGTTGTGTCATTTTATACAAATAGCCACTTTATTGTTTTTTTTTTTAAATTTAGAAGTTAGACCTTATTTTTAAATAATAGATATGCTGTAATTCAAAAGTAATCACTCGGTACAAAAAATTATAGTCTAATAATATTAGTGAATGTTTTCGATTACGTAACAGGTGTGAGCTCAATTCTTATCATTCTGTTTCCTGATCTCCTTTTTAATAAATTTGTATAATAGAGTTAAAATTTGAACAAAAATATCTATGACTAAAACAAAAAACGATTCTAATACACAATAATGAAGCTCAAAGCTTCAACAAGTGAACGATTCATAAAGTACTAACTTTCATAATTGAAGTGTGAAAATTTTGGGGAGTTTCAAACTTCAAAATAGATTTGTGAAGTTCAAATTTTATTATTTCAAACTTTAAGAACGATTCATAAAATTAAGATAGATTAATGTTACTCGAGTTTTTCCGGTAATAAGTGCCTTCCTCAGTTCAGGCCCACTAAATAAAGGCCCATATATGTATGGACTGGGTGTTTAGTTTACATTCCCCAGGCCAGAATTTAGGCCCATATTTATGGGGTCAATTGTACGTCTGTCTCTATTTTGGGATGATCATTAATTTATATTTCTCACAACAAATAACTTTTTTTTTGCATAAAATTATATTTTCTTTTCATGATATTTCACAAATTGTACCGTGCATAATATCAGTTTCTTAAATATTTATGCGTCCATTGTTAGAGAATAAAAATTTTAAATACCCTCTTTTAAAGGAAATTTTTTAAACTTTTTTTTATTGTAACTCATTTAAAAGACGAAACGTGCAACATTGTGAGCCTGATATCAAGAATAATAATTTAAAAGACGAAACGTGCAACATTGTGAACCTTATATCAAGAACAATAAACAAAAAAATCTTCAAGTATCGCTTTCTTTACTGAACAAAAGAAAAAAGAAAAGTGCTAACATCACTATCAAATTATAGCTTTCTAAATGCCTTTATAATTTTTACCTCCAAAAGACATTATAACTTTATTTAGGTATTATATTTTTTTTCTTTCGATTCGTAAAATATTTTCTCTAGAGTTTTTTTTAAAAAAAAATGATATTTTTAGTGTAAATAGGAAAGAATGTTCTACAAGTGATATTCTAATTTTATTGTGTCCTTTAACTTTAACACATCTAATCTTCATCCCTGCCTCCGTCCCTAGAGCCTCCATGGTTCATCCCCACCATTCCAACTTCTACTCTCACTTCCATAGAATATGTTTAAATTATACATAAATACTTTTATTTGTCTATCGAGCACAAATAAATTACCATTTCTTTTTTTGTAATTAATTTTCTTCACACCGAACATACTCTAAACATGAAATATAATAACTAACAATTTTATTATTCAATTATAATCCTTAATTCCACGAATCAAACGACTCCTAAAATAATCGAAAGTTAGTTGTCCCACATTGGTGCTGAAGGGCCACTTAAGAAATATTTTTAACGCATTTTTTTTTAATGTATTTAGTTTAGTAACTCTCTAGACAACTACATTGTAATTGTTATTGTGTTTTTATGAGAAGAAATTTGTTCTATTTATAAAATTTCAAGAAATCTAAATATCACATATTATTTGTATATATATATATTGAATAAAAAACAATTATGGCATAGAATCAAATTAAGAAAGGAAATTCAGGACAAACCCTAATAACAAATACATAGTTTCTAACACATACACACTTTGACATGTATTACCTTAATCATATATCTTTTTTAGAAACAGCTTCCTTAGCTCCATTTTCGATTATATAAAAAAAGTAAAAAATTACATACAATCTATTTTCTTCGGACTCGATCGTGAGATTACCACTAGGTATGTTTCTAGTTATTGTAGTTTCTATCAGGTACGAGGTACGCGGAGAGTGTGAATATTGAGGAACCAATTTAGAATCAAAGTCATAAAAAGGACATGTCGAAAATCTACCAATGTCCTAGTTGGGGCTTTTAGCATCACACACTTTCTTTTTTCTTTTTCTTTAGAGAATATGTACTCTTATCTCTTTGAAAATAATACATACAAGTTGAGATAAAATTCAAATTTAAGTTTTAAAATTTGTAAATACTAACAACAATAAATATTCAGTAAAATATCACAAGTGAGGTCTACAAAAGTATAATATATGCAATAATATATTCAGTGAAATTTCACAAGTGAGGACTCACGAAAGTATAATATATGCAAATCTTATTACTATCTTGTGGAAGTAAAGAGATTATTTTCAAAAGACTTTCAATTCAAGTGTATCGAGTACAAAGAACAGTTTGTAATACTAACAACAATAATAATAATACATTTATTGTAACTTCACTAGCGAAGATTGAAGAATGTAAAGGTAAAATTCATAACACTAATGCTTGTCACTTTTAATACATCGAAAAAAGACAAAGAAATTTCTTATTTTATCCTCACCATTAATTATTTATTTTTCAAATTATTTGTCAAAATTAAAAATTATACATCAATTAATACAAGTAATATGGTAATGTATTAATATTAATCATTGTTTTTTGAAAAAACGTGCAAAGTCTAAAATAATTAAGTAAAATGAAAAAAAAAAGAATTTATTTTGACCAACCACTCAAATGCGCAAGTGTAACTTACCCTCTATCTTTTGGGGTTGTTTGGTAGCTAGTTAGAACTATGCATCATTAGTAAAATATAGATATAGAGGTTAGTTATGAGTAAATCTATATATTATTTTATGTTAGATTGAAGTACATGTATTAGTTATTCCACCTTCTATTTTGTATAAAATAATACATAAATTCACTCATAACTCATACATATTATATTACTTATACAGGTTTTTAGTTTGATAACCAGAGGCGGAGCGAGAATTAGGAGTTTGAGAGTTCTAAATTTTAGTATGAACAGAAAAATATTTTCGAACCCAGAACACTAATGTAGAAAACATTTCTATGGCCCCTTCCTTACCACTAAGTTATCAATCAATTTTGTTAGGAGGTTCATAGGTTAATATATATATATATATATATATCCTCAATTTTCTAATATAAAGACAATGTCTATGAAAGAGCTATTGATTCGTCTAAACCCACTAATCCTCACTTAGCTCCATCTCTGTTGACAATCAAACGTCAGATTAATATTATACATAAACAACTTATTTACTATCAACATCATATATATTATACATCACTTATTTCTTATCCAACTATCAACCAAAAAAAAACAGAAGTCAGGAAGAAAACGACATGATTAATATGCCACGAGGGAAGACAGTAAATTGCACCACGTGTCGAGATGTGGTTAGTTGAAGAAGAAAATACCACGTGGAGGACATGGTATATATCACATGGCAACTTATGGTACTTGTTGGACCATGAAGATAAAGAGAAAATGACAAATAGTACTTCCCTTTTTTACAAACATTATTAAAAATAAAAAAGTGAAATATATTCGAATTTTAATCAAAATTGCTGTAACGATTCTAAATTTTAGACAAAATCTATACCCTTGTACTATTGAATAGTGTATTTTAAAGATATATAATTGCCCAGCTGAACAAATTACTATTTATAATGATGCAATATTTATGATGTTCACGTGAATACCTATAGATCTTTAAAATATACTATTAAATAGTGCAAACGGTAATAGGTCCTTCCCAAAGTTTAGAATTGTTACTGTAATTTTGGATATATTTAGACCCTTTTCCCTTAAAAACTGCTTTTCTTTATTGTGTTTTTTTTTTTTAGATATTGTAAATAGTAGTAGTAGTTGTAATTGCTCTCCAGCACATAATGTCCTTCACTTGTATTTTTTTCTCACACATATTATTATCCTTGACCTAATTCCCTACTTTTGGATAACCTTTTATCACATGTGTGATACCTTTGGTCATGAATAATTAATGGAGTTTAGGGTAAGATATATTNAGAATTGTTACTGTAATTTTGGATATATTTAGACCCTTTTCCTTTAAAAACTGCTTTTCTTTATTGTGTTTTTTTTTTTTTAGATATTGTAAATAGTAGTAGTAGTAATTGCTCTCCAGCACATAATGTCCTTCACTTGTATTTTTTTCTCACACATATTATTATCCTTGACCTAATTCCCTACTTTTGGATAACCTTTTATCACATGTGTGATACCTTTGGTCATGAATAATTAATGGAGTTTAGGGTAAGATATATTCCTAACGTATGAAAAATGACTTAAATTTGTCTTTCTATCATATATTGTCTTAGAACCAATCTCTATCACTAGGTAGAGATAAATCGCTTAACTACCTACTAATTATCTATCCTAATCTTCGATCTCTAAACTTTCTTATGAACTAGGGCCAAGTCCTTAGATATTTTTGGAAAAAATGTTTATTCCTCAGATATTTTTGGAAAAGTTATAGTGTGTACACTTGCTATATTTGAAAAGACAACTGGAAATGAACTGTGAAATAGACAGGAAAAATCATACTGGCTTTAGTTTGTATATAAAAGATGCAAAAGAATGCATACTAGTAATAACAAGTAATAATCAAGAAACCAAAATGTTGCCTTTTTCTGCATTTGCACCTGCACCTCCTTACGTCTCTCTTCTCTATACTTTGATTTTTAAAAATCATTGAATGTATTTGTATATTTTAAACTCATGTTGTAGGGTGGATATCGAAAGATATAAAAGATTATTTCTCTCCAAGTCGTACATACAACTTTCATCAAATACGATTTTCTGCAGAATTCTATATGCACTTATGAGATAGAGTATAAAATTCTGTTTACTTACTTTAAATTTAGTATTCATTTCCCTCTATATTATGTTAGAATTGGAAATCGTGTATTTTACATATCCATATGATTAAGTGCTTAGGTTTCCCAAGTAGTGTACAAGTTTTTGTAGAATTTTATATGCACCTATGAGATCGAGTATGTATTTGGTTTACTTAATTACTTTAAATTGAGTATATGTTTCCCTCTATATCATGTTAGAATTGAAAATCATGTATTTTACATATCCATATGATTATGTGTTTAGGTTTCCTAAGTAGTGTAAAACAAAAGTACTTCGAATCATTGTTATTTGACTCAGATCTGTTAAGTTTTTATTTTTTCCTTATAACCATGAATTTCTACTCACTATTCATCTTTTTTTTCGATTCGATATATATGTCGATCGGATCCTCAAACAATATTATCAGACTCGTGTAGAATCTGAAAAATACATTATTTTTAATGAATTATCCAACACATACCTAATGACATTTCTTGGAATTTTGTTTACTTACTTTAAATTGAGTAACCCTTTTCCTCCTTATTCTGTTAGAATTGAAAATCGTGTATTTTTACATATCTATATGATTAAGTGCTTAGGTTTCCAAAATAGTTTTAAATAAAAGTGTTTTAAATCATTGTTATTTGACTTGGATCTGTTAAATTTTTTACAAATAGCTATGCATTTCTACTCACTATTCATCTTCTGTTTGATTATGTCAAACTCGTGTTGGATCTGAAAAATACATTACTTTTGATCAATTATCCAACACATACCTAATGATATTTTTTGAAAAATTCGAACAATATACTCTATTTTCACTATCCATGCCTTTCCCTTTCTCCTTTCCTTGGTTATAGGAAAATAGAATTAAAAAGAGAAAATAAGGGTCCATTATGATAAAGACTTGTAAGTACAATATCATAATAAATAAATAATATTTACTAACCTCCTATGTGACAAAAGATTGAAAATAAGGAGGTGCAGGCTCAAGTGCAGGTGAATATAGCATTTTGAAAAGAAAAAAAACGTCTCATGATGCTTCTTTTATATATAGGGGATTTGTCGATAGAACCAGAATGAATCATCCCCTATGAATGAGGTAAGAAAAGAGTTTGCGATATCGAGAATGAAACTTATATGTATTGTATAAGTATATTATATATTGAGTTCTTTAGCTTCAGGAGGCAGCCAAAATTAAAGATTTGATTTTCATGATATTTTGTTATTGGAGATTATAAAGAAAAGGTAAGAAAACTCCTTGTATATTTATGAATTAAATTAAGCATATATTATTTGTTGAATGTTATTTGAAGATCTATGTATAAAAAGTCATTTAGGGCTTTATTACAGAACCTCTAAACCCTAAAAAGTTTAATTTATTATCCTTTATTTATAAAATGCATATTTAATTGATTGATTTGCTTTTCTTTAGGGTTGTTCTAATTAACTTTACTCGTTTATTTTTCATATGTTTTAAAGATACTTGATTAGCAGGAACGGAGTCAGAATTTCAATGAATTTCTTAATGTAAAAGTATAAGATTTAGACCAAGATTACTGAGTTCGATCTCTACTGAACTATATTGGCAGCTGGAAAGATAGGAGCACCAATGAGGTAATTAATCTTTTCTTTTACCATAAAATGAAATTTGGAATTCGATGGAAATTTTCTTGTTCTTATAGTATAATGGTTAATTATTTTTAATGTTAACTAACTAAAGAATGGCATTTAATCATTCAATTTTAAAGATGAGATGAATTAGTTGTGTTTTGGGAAATTTTTATAGTTCGATTGATTATCTCTACTTTTACTTTGTTGGTGAGAGCAGGGGCATGTTAACGTAATCGGAGGCCTAAAGCAAAATTTCAATTCGAGGCCTAAAATATAAACAAACTTTGTATACGTATTTATTCAAATTTTATTTTTCTTACACTATTTAGATGAAATTTAATATTATTTTTTCACTTATTATTTTTAGGTAAGATTTTATGAGCTCAATATTGAAATACATTCTTTAAGTGAGGCAATTATTTTATGAATTGTTAACACAAGTTGACAAATATTAAATAAAGATAAGAGTAGAATCATAGAATCTCAAGAAGTTGATGACTTGGTATAACCCATTTTAATATGCTTGTTATAATGCTTGAAACTAAAATTTAAAAACAAATAAAAAAGAATTTGTAATACATTTGTTCAACACTTTTCACTATTAATTCTTATTTAACAAAGTACAAAAGATGTTAAAGTGAGTAAAATAATATATTTTTAAAAATATTATACTTTTTATCGTAAATAATCATAAAAATTTGACACATAATTTATTTTTAATAAAAATTTGACCCCAGGCATAAGCCTTATTTTACAAAGCATAGAGTTTCATTAATCTCCATCTCCATTCCGGCAACTTCCCCATTATAAAAAAAATAAATAGTTGTTCTATTTTAATTGTTACTCTCTTTTAATAATTTTTTTAGTCGATGAAATTATAACACTATATTGTTTGTCAGAAAAGGGCATAGTAATTACTTTTAGTTGAATATGAGGTCGTTTAGACCTCTTTAGATAATCAATTAATGTGTGAGCTTAAATCGATATATTTCGATCTAAATAATACGAGAAGTTGAATATTAAGTCTTTCGGATATCTTTAGAAGATTTAGTGTTTTATAAAGACTTTAATGCCAGAGAATTCAAGATTGGTGGGTACAAAATTAGGTGGTTACTTTTTATTAATTACAAATAGCTTGTTATTGTACTTCTTTTGCAAAATTATTAACTCTTAGATATCAAAAATCAAATGATCAAAGGAAAATGAAATGTCAAATTTAATCGTCAAAGCAAAGTTAAGACTAATTGATATGAATGACGAATTGAGGTTTTTCCCTTTTACCTTAGTCAAACTATATATATTGCACCATATTTTCTTTCTTGTTTTATATATACTTTCTGAGTCTTGAAATACTTGTCACGTTTCATTTCTCAAGAGTCAAGTTATCTAATTCTTTATCAATATTTTAAGATGTGATTTTTCACCATGATGATATGAAAGAAATTCCCAACTTTATATTTCTCGTATAGTTTTAAAATATTAAATTAATTTGATTTAAAGATTAGTTAAGTTGACTCTTGAAAGTAATAACATGAGAAGTGTTTCGAAACAAAAAGTGTACTATGTACAAACGTTATTTAATCTTTTATACATACATATTATGTTGTTTGACTTATTTTCTAGATTTTCCACTTGTAATTGCCGTCTAAATGATCTGATAATATAAAAAATTGAAAAAAAAAATTAAATAACATATAGTTTTTTGGGACCTCTTTTTACATACACAAGGGCCTTTTTATAAAAGCTGCTAAAGGACGACTCAATGAGACCTTCCTTGACTAATGAGGTTCTATTGATGTACATTGTAATCCTCTTTGTACGTGTGTATGTGTATTCGTTAATTTTTTTTTATATTTTCAGTTTCAATTTATGTAACAGAATTTAATCAATAAAAAAAGATTTTGAAAATTTGTAGTTTATAAAAACTGTTGAATAAGGATAGAATGTAAAGTTTGTAATTAGATGTTTTCAAATATAAAAATATATCAAAAATAGAAAAATGTGTCACATAAAATGAAATAAAGCAAGAGTACTTATTTGTTACGTCAATGATCAGTAACAAGGTTACTTCAATGTGTGAAGAATTTAATGATCATTGTATCTGTTTTTCTTGATTGATAATATAAAAAATATTTGTATAGCGGATTTAGAATTGGAAGTAGATAACTTGTTAATTACTTGCACTTTATTTTTGTTGCATTCTATATCATCGTATCATACTCTTTATTTTAGTGCTTGAGCTTTCTTACTGTTCGATGTGTTGTGTGATTGTGTATAATAATCTTTTCTTTTTTATGTGGTTATATATCTTTTGATTTGTTGATTTTATTTTCCTTTCTATTCTCTATTTATATTTTGTTGGCCTCAAGTTACGTGCTCTAAGAGTTGATCTAAAAAAGTCAGGAGCTTTCAATTTTAAAGCACGAATATCTGATTCTGACGTTGTGATTTTATTTGTGTTAGTTTTTCTAAAATTTTGTATGTGTATTGGGGCAATTTCAGATATTGTATATGAAGTTTGCATATAGTTGAAGTTTAGATACATATATGGCAAAAGTTGTCATTTTTGCGTGACTTTAGCCATTTTTTCTTGCACTTTAGCTGTATGTGCATGAACTTCGAACATAATAACTGAAATCAGGTAAAAATTACTGAAGTTCAATCACTTTTGTCTAAACTTTTGGCAAAAATAATTACATTTTAGCCATATATGTAACTTCATATGTACATTGTATTTGAAGTTTCATTTTATCAAAACCTTACTTCTAACGTCACAAGTAAATGTTGGAATATGTGCTAAAATTAAAAAAAGGTTAATACATATTAAATGACAATGTCAAAATAAGTTGTCCATGATTATTTTTTTAAAGGTTAATACATATTAAATGACAATGTCAAAATAAGTTGTCCATGATTAATTTTTTTTACTTATAATATGCCTCGTATAAAAACTCTTAGTTACTTATTTAAATGTCAAATACTGGTATAATTTTATATATTTTAAATTTTGATATACTGAGTTAAATCACATGCTCCACGGCTTGTGATGGCCTCCTAAATTCCTTTTGAGTTTCGATCTTGCAATGATACTTCTCAGGAGCAGTGTTTCACGAGTTAGCTAAATCCCTAATCCGTGTAGATCAAAGGCTAATACTTTGGTAATATATTACCTTTTAACAATACATTATATTTCGTATCAATCAATACAAAAGAAGAAGAAAACACCAAGAATTGTGGTGAGATGGATAATTACGTTCCAAAGTGTGTATCTTTTATTATGCAAATCACTTGTAATTTCACATTCACATTATTCATACAATTCTGTTACAATTTGAAAAAAATACAGTAGATGGATGTGCTTTTTACATCTAATGAGCAAACTATGCAAATCTTACCATTACTTATTTTATAATATAACCATGGTGTTTGGGCCAGTTTGTGTGCACCTTGACTAAATCTGCAGGTACTTGCTAGCTCCCACCAGCACAGGTATCGGGTACAAATCTTATATTTTTGAACGAACCTTATCGATTAGTTCTCTTCTTAGGATTTTCCCAGCAGCTGACTTAGGAACACTGTTTATGAATGTTACCTTCCTCAATCTTTTGAAAGGTGCAACCTGCATAGATATGGATCGAAAAATGAAAATAAGATCTTGAAATCGACAAAACATACATTCATTCAGAGTAAGCTGTAACGACTTATATTTCAAGATTTCCACCTCCCGAGCCAACCCAACATCCCACTGCAGCTCCAACAAAATATTAAGCATATTGTCGGTCTCAAGCCTAGATATAATGGAGGAGTTTTTGGTAGGTTAACGGTTAATGTAAAACTAGTCAATTCTTGATTAATCTTCATAGTACAGAAATATGTTTGGTATGTGCTCCTAGGTTGCTCACCTAGGCAACCGTGATATTGGATCGAGACAGAGTCTAAAGGGAGCGATATGGATAGTAAGGATTCATTTTGTTGTAGCTGTTTTAGTATGTGAGGTGACAACTATAATTCGGTAAAACACATTCCGGCAGATAGTCTGAAGAGGGTCCATGCCTAACACCAGCCAAATTGCATACTTTGAGACAGTTATGGTGCTGTTGAAATGATCCAGGTGACATTTATGTCGTTTGTTTAAGTTCTATATCTTATCAACAACCTCGATTTATTAGGTATGTTTTCTTTTTAGCTAATATAGAGAGATATTCTAAGCTAGTCGTGCAAGCATCTTATGTTTATCTAAAGAGATGTCATTGTTTCACGAGCATATACCTGCTCCGCAATGAACTTCTGAACATCTTCTTCAGTCAGAGAGCTATTAGGAGAGCGAACAACATATGCAACCGGAACCTCACCAGCTTCAGCATCAGGAAACCTACAAGGAAACTCTTAAACTTCGTATTTTGATGCATCATCTTTTCGGGTAACAGTACAGTATCACATGACATTTTTCTTTGGATAAATCACCAGTAGCATGTGATGTTCGAATAAGATAGCTTCAAAATTTACTAAAGCAAGACTTACGGGATAACAACAGCATCTAATATTTCAGGATGAGAAACAAGTAGACCTTCAAGCTCTGCTGGTGCAACCTGATAAAAAAATAAGCTTGAATTGATTAATTGATATAGGAATCGATATGCATCCGGAGAGCACTAACTAATTCCTTCATAATATGGAATTCCATCTGTCCAACTATTTTGCAAAACGGAAATGAAAGTATACAGTTGATGTTGAAAAGTTAACTATGGCTAGTGGATACGAGAGGTTATTTTCAACTACGTTACTAGGATTCCGATGTGAATGTTAAGAGCATACTACATTTGTCCTTCATCGGTTGTGTGAGAGTTTCCAAAGGGGTTTAAATGATCACGGCTACTCCCATTGTCTTAAGGTTAGTGCAAGTTTACTTGCCCATTCAGCAAGTAAAATGGAATATACCCTCTCTGAAAAGAATTGTATATCAATCCAAATGGAACAAGAAATATTTGCCTCATGAAGCATCTAATGAAGGCACTTTTCCCTTCAGGAGGGACCCCCAATATGTTCTTTATTCTGAACTTTTACAGAAAGCTCCTTGGACTACAATCCTATATTAAGAATCCACTAGGGGACTACCAAGGGCATATTCCGTAAAGCGACTACCACAGAGGCAGACTCAACCTGCCATTATGTAGAGATTGTAAATAGACAGACCTAGTGGGCGCTTCGCCAACACATGGCACACAACCTGTTTAAGGGAAACGACATACTGAAGGAGTCCCAATAGCTGAAAAGATCATGTTGTGAGCAGTTCTGAGAAAGTAGTAAAGATGATCCTTTTTAGAAATCAAACCAAAATGTTTTCCAGAAACATTAAACAATCACGTTTTGCAAAAACTGATACAAATGTTCTCCAGAAACTTGTTGTCAGAATCTAATCCAGCATGCAACTTGGTCGTGAGCAGCTCATACAATAATAAATATGTATAATCAATGAAATCGGAAAGATAGGATTATGACCCCTTCAATATATCAACATTTGGTCGTGAAACTAATGCATATGCACCGCGTCAGGGCACGGACAAAAATGGGTCCAGCAAGTCCAGCTGAGTCTATGCTACTTCTATTTTTAAAACCTGGAGAAACTCCGCCATCACCAAAAAAGAGGGTACCTGAAAACCTTTGTACTTGATGAGCTCTTTGATCCTGTCAACGACATAAAGCAATCCATCCTCAGTAAAGTACCCAAGATCTCCTGTATGAACCCAGCCCTGATTATCTATAGTGAGCTTTGTGGCCTGTGGATTGTTGAAATAGCCTGAAAATAGCAAGACTCCATGAAGAACATGCTAAAATAATTCAATGACCCGGTCATTGTGAAATGTGAGAAACCAACAACAACATACCCAGTGAAACCCGTCCATCTCATGACAGTCATTACAAACTATTCATTTTTAGATTGACAATTATTGCCTTGTCCAAAAGAAACATATTAGCTCAAAAAACATGCCCTTTGGCAACTAACCAGAGCTAAATTTATAAGAGTCTAGAAGTCAATTGAAGTAAACAAAAATCGTGGAGAGCATCTCAACTGTGATACTATCTCATAATATCTTCCTTTTTCTATTTTGGACAAGTAAAATATCGGGAAGAATTGCCAGCAGAGAAGTACATGATACTCTAATCCTATTCTCCTCAGAACTGACCATACTTCAAGAGATTTAAATGCAACAAGGTACAAGGTGTAAATTTCATACAGATCGGATGGAGCTTTTGAACGATGGGTTCAACTGAAGACAATATTTTGACATAAAACATAGATATATACATGTAAAAACATTACTCCCTCCGTTTCAATTTGTTTGATTGGTTTTGACTTGGCATGGAGTTTAAGAAAGTAAGGAAGACTTTTGAATCTTTTGGTTTTAAACTAAAGATATGTAGAATGTACCAAAATGCCCTTTAATCTTGTGGTCTTAAACATGCACAATGAAAAGTTGAAATTAAATGAGTTCCAAACAAAGAGAGAGACATTCTTTTTTAAACGGATTAAAAAGGGAAGTAAGACAAGCAAATTGAAATGGAGGGAGGAATATTTTTTTTAATGACCGTGGTGTCCGGGCCACCTTTCGCGCACCCTCAACTAATTCCACGGGATACCTGCCACCTCCCACCAACAACAGATACTAGGTAACTCTATCCACCAAGGCTAGGATAGATGGGAAGAATCACCAAGTGTTTTTTTTGTCTCCTGAGACCTCAGTTCTCAACTAGTTCATTGACCACTAGGCCACACCACAAACATTCTATACTAAACCCATAATTTTCAGAAGTACAATGAGTTCATATATATGAATATTAAAGGTTGACCTCATCAAGTTTATATCTTGGATCTGCCTTTTTATTCATTATACTGCTAGTACCTAGCACATCACGTTACTCCTTCAATGGGAGAAAGAAGATAGTCCTATTCCATAATACATGAACTTCTTACAAAAAAAACTACAAGTCGAATTTAGCAAATATGTTACCTTTCATCATGTTGGGACCACGCACCCATATTTCACCTAATTGTCCAGGAGGAAGAGGCTTTGATTTATCAACACTTACTATTTGAGCTTCAACTCCAGAAGCTAGAGTCCCTGCTGATCCTGTATGTCTAGGACCTGCATACATATTCTCCATTGAAACAATTCCACAGGTTTCTGTCATACCGTATCCCTGAAATTACAGCACTAGTACTATGAGAAGCCCACATTATTCTTCCCAAAGTACTTGTCGAATGACATGACCATATATGTAAAACTATTAACATTGCCCATACGGTCTGTCTGATTATTCATTCATTTCATGCGTATGATGTTCTGGTCTAAACATGAACATAATAAACAAGGTATCAAAGAATTGAGGCTCATAGAATTATATTTCTTCCACAAAAATGGTTAGACAAACAGATAAAGAGAAAAGTAGTTTTGATGTTTAGAAGGCAAATGCCTACTCAAGGAGTATTATATTGAAATTTGAAGGTTAAAACAAAAACTACTACTCCCTCCGTCACCAATTTGCTTACTTACCTTTTAGTCTGTTTCAAAAGGAATGTCTTTCCTTATCTAGCAACTGCTTAATTTTAACTTTCCACGTGACAAGTTTAATACCACAAGATTCAAAAGTTCTCTTTACTGACAATCAAATCTGAAACAGAGGGAGTTTAATTAACACATGTCAATCCCAAACTACTCGTGGTCGGCTATAGCAATCCTCTATATCCATTATGATCCATTTTGACCTATTTCATTCCACTAAAAGGGGTAGCCTAGTGCACTAAACTCTTACTATACGTAAGGTTCGGAAAGGACCACAACACATAGGTCAATTCTACGCAGACCTACCTTGCATTTCTACAAGAGGTTGTTGCCAAGGGTTGAACCCGTGACATCATGATCACATGGCGGCAACTCTTACTTATATTGCGCCAATATCCTTCATTCCAATATTCAAGATAAAAGCATACATCAAAAATTACCTGCATAACAACAGCCTGAGGGAAGTTCTTAGCGCAATCCTCCATCAAATCCTTCCCTAAAGGTGCAGCCCCGGATCCAATTTGCTTTATCGACGTTAAATTATACTTCTTCACCACAGGATTCTTAGCCAATGCTAAAACAATCGGAGGTACAATCCATAAATGACTCACTCTATACTTATCAACATTCTTCAAAAGCGTTTCCAAATCAAATTTCGCCATAGATACAATAGCATTACCCCTCTGCAACTGTGCATACATAATAACAGCAAGACCAAACACGTGAAACATAGGCAAAACACACAAATACACATTATGCATTTCCCCAGCCAACTCTTGATCACTAGTCACCATTAAAGCCGCCGATATGAAATTCCTATGAGTTAAAACTACACCTTTACTAACCCCCGTTGTACCCGAAGAATACAACAATGCAGCAGTATCAGTTTGTTTTATCACAGTTTTATCCAAATCAAAATACCCAGCTTTACCCACTAGCTCAGTAAACCTTACAACACCCGAGTTATTCGAATTCAAATTTCCTGGGTGACCCAAAAGCAAAATAGGCAAATTAAACCTATTAACCTTATCAAACAATTCAGGAGAAGTAATAATAAGCTTTGGTTTACAATCTTTAATTTGCTTAGAAAGTTCAGAAACAGTATACATAGGATTAACAGTTGTAGCAATGGCACCAATAGCAATAACCCCAAAGAAACTTAGAGGAAATTGAACAGAATTTGGGGCAAATATCAAAACAACGTCATTTTTCTTGATACCCATTTGGTGAATAAGTCCATGAGAGATTCTAGACACCATAGATTTGAACTGAGAAAAAGATAAAGTTTCACCATTATCAGCATCAAAAAACGCAGGTTTTTCAGGGTAAGATGAGGAGTTTCTGAATAAAAAAGAAACCATAGATAGTTTTTCATCCTTTGGATAAAACAGAGGAGGTCTAAGAGATCTGTATATCCCATCACGGCCATAACCAGATTTCTCCATTACAATCAAAAATCAATTCTGCTTACTTTTCTGTAGATAATTTTTTTTAATTTTTTGGATTTTTCAGTGAGAAATTGAAATTGGGTATTTGGAATTACAGAGAAAAAGATGAAGATGATGACAATGAAATACACATCACATCAGTGTGTGTGACAATTGTAGATTAGATTAGAGGATGACACTTGCCATGGTAGAGTAGACCATTCATATTTAGAGCAAGATTATTTTGTCTTTTTTTTCTTAGGACCATTTATAATGATTTAGTTTGTAGGTGAGGTAGATAGTATTAAATCTGATATAGTAAGCTCGTAAATTTGATGTAAATTATTACGTTCAATTTTAAATTATTGATAATTTTTAAAATGCTTATTTATTTAACTAAATAAATTTAAATACACTTTCAATCTTATAATATGAGTGAAGTATCCTAAATTCTGATCAAGTTTAGTTTGTTTTTAACATTTTTCTTGATTCTTCGTCAAGAGTCACATGTGATAGATCGGGGTGTATCTAAATTTAATTAATAACAGTGTTTTTATGTATTAAATTTGATGCAAATTATTAATTTCATTTTTGAACTATTGACAGTTATTTGTGGTACTATTACATGTCGTGTACGTTTATGAGATATAACGACTGACAATAAAAACAGGCGGACCACACATTTAAACAAATTATCAAAAAACTAATTTTTTTGAAAAAAATAATCAACTCAATTATTAGTACAAACATTCAATGCTTAGATTTATTGAATATTGAATTAGTACTTCAAGAAGTAAATAACAAAAGGACAACAATTATATCATACCTATCCGTATTGTTTGATATTTTTATATTTTATATTTAGTCCAAAATAAATAATTTATTTATATATTTGATATTTAAAAAAAGATTATTTGTATTTAAATGTGTGAGTTTTTGCGTAATGAAAAAATTTATACCAAGGTTATTTTTATTTCTCAAGTGTCAAATCATAATATTGATCAAATCCTATTGATATAATATTCGAAATTTTAAATTATGAAATATTAAATATTCATCGACGAAAGTAATGTTTTACCTTTTTTTTAAAATTATTGTTATATTCAACACACATCGTGAACTAAGCAAATTAATATTCAAGTGATTACTTATGAGTCATAACTCGTAAGCAAATAAATAAACTTAGGTACCTCTTACCTAATTTTTTTTTTTTTTTTTTACCTCTTACCTCTTACCTAATCTTTTTTGCTTTCTTACACATTATTCACAAGTAAATATTAAATCTTCAAAATATATTTAATTCCTCCACTACCAAAGTATGACGCCTTTAAATCCGGATTAATGTTATAATGGAATGGTAATTATTTATTTTTTATTCTTAATTTGAGATTTTGAATTTGAGTCTGAATTTTAAATTTAAAAAATTATTTTTTTCCATAAAAATTCAAATTAGTCAAATTTTAAAGCAGATACGAACATCAAATAGAAAGAAGAAGAAAAACCATCTTTAAAATAGTAGTAGTTGACCACAATTTCGTTCTTATTCTAGGAATATTGGTAAACTTTAATTTTGATTTTTATAATATTTGATCCGGTGTATTTATTCTTGAATAAATAAATAAAATGTGTATTTGTTATCCCTTTACATGGAAGTGTGTAACATTTAAATTATTTTATAAAAGTAATATTATTCTTAAATATAGAGTGATATTAATAGTTGGGAGGGAGCGTCATCCACAAATATGTCTCGCAATATATGACTCAGATTTAATTGGAGCTTCAATGTGGACTTCGGACACTGGCTGAAAATAAAAAAAATATTAATAATTGGATAGTTAAATGATTTAACAATTAATGCAGAGTAAAATTATGTATAATAAACCCTTGCGATCCTATCTTTTTTCAGATCCTACACATAACAAGAACACATCACTCATTAAATTTAGGAAGAATTTTGAAGGATTAAGCATTGATTCAATTAATTAAAGACTAAAAATACAAATTTTTTCCTTACTTTAAACATATTTGGTAAGTATTATGCTATTAAGTCAACTAAATAGATTTATTTTTTTGGTTCAAATATTCATTATAGTTATATATATAAAAATGAAAAAAAAGTATATTTCACGTCAAGATTGTTTTTTCTAGAACTCAACTACATATATCAATATGGATTGTGATGCGGTGGTAGAATTGTTTCATCCTTAATCAAAATTTTATTTATAGCTTCATTTTCAAACAAACCCTGCAATGTGTTGTCCAAATTTATTCGAAACTTCAGTATGAACGCCAGACTCTTAATGAAGACTAAAAGAAAAATAAAAAAACAACTAAACATCACCTAATGGTATAAAACAAAATCATCACTTACTTAAAAAGATAAATTATAAGTAATCCCCTACATAATTAGGATTAGTAATTTAAAAATAGGACAAATAATTTGCTGGAACATATTAAACACCATTAATAATGTATTTTTTAATGGTATTTTAGTATGTACAAATTAAATCTTTGTTTCCCAGCAGGTGCCTATCATATTTTTGAGAAATGACAGTAGTTCAAATGGTTGATTATATGAACTTTCTTTACCCCAATTTTGTAAAAAAAATACAAATTAAATCCATATATTTATTCCTTTTTAGTGCTTGTTTCTGGTAAGATATTTGGTTAATATTTTCTCTCTTTCCTCGTAGATTTGAGCAATCTTTCTCTGTTTTTGGTGCGATAATTTTGATTTTTTATTCGGTGTTTAATATTTGTATTTATCTAATTATATATATATTTATTATTTTTTCATATAGTTTAAAATAATTATGTATAGTATTATTAATTTATAATTATATATCATATTTCAATTCAATATACATAAATATATGTATTTTTGCTATTACATACACTAAGTCGTTTGATAGAGTGTATAAGAACAATGCAAAATAGGGTGCATTAGTAATGCTTGAATTAGTCTAGCCTGCATCAGTTATGCAAACATTATTTCTTATACATTGTTTGGTTTGATGTATTAGAAATAACAAAACTTGCATAATTTCTATTAAAAAATATATGTTTACAAAAATACCCTTCACACTTTATTTATTTGTACAATTTCTTTGCAACAAAGTTCTTTGCCAAAACATCATTAACTCTTCTTCTTCTTTTTTTCAAAAATAATATTAAATAGTTGTACTATTGCGTCAAAAATTTTTTGTGAAAAGTTGGCAAAATAATTTATTTTATCAAATTTATTGTCACAATAGTAACAAAATTATATTGAAACTAATTTCTTTTTAAAAAGATACTTAAGAGGCCATAAAGCCTATTAAGACACCAACAAATTAAAAGACACTGGAAAGCAAATCAAAATAAAAACAAAAACTTATGACAACAAAGAAAATGAAAAAGGCTTTAAGGGTAGTTTTGTAATTATTTAATTTAATGTAAGTGTTTAAATGTTATGTATTACTAATACCTAGAATTCCTTGGTATAAGTAATACACAATTTAATACACAATATAGTGTATAACTAATACATGGCATGAAAAAGTGTACCAAACAAGGTACTACTAATACACACACCTAGTGCATGCATTATATTTTTTAATACACTCTACCAAGCGACCCAAGCTAATGTAGAGAGAAAGACAAGTGAAATAATTTATGTATCACATTTATATATGCAAATCACACTAGATATATGTATAAGAAATACCACATACTTTTAAAATATAGATACATAAGAAGAGAGTCAGAGCAGGCAAAGGTCCTGAGATCGAATTTCATTGCCACCCAAATCAAAAAGAATTTTCACGTGCTTGGCCCATGAAAAAAATCAGGCCCACACGTGAGGGGCGTGTTGAGAATATAATCAAATAATAAAAATGTGCTCTCTTTAACAACTTAAATTTTTAGATGAGATGGTCACACACTTCAACAATATACATGCGAATAAATATATATATCTTCTTTTAAATTTTAATAAAATTCTTAATATTATAAACCCGTACAGGAAAGTACTAATATGTTCATAAACGAGTGAGATTTGTGTAACTTTGCGTATATATACTTCTATTATATAAATAAACTACACAAATTATCCAAAGCCAATTACAGTGGTAAAAAAAAGTTCACCAGGTGAGATTATTAGCTTTTCTCTGTATTTCTTCAGCCCCAAAAATGGCTGCTTCACTTCCTAGAGCAGCCTTCTCTTTACTCTCTTTGCTTAATTCAACCATAAATAAACCTTCCTTATCACCATTTTCATCTCCAACACCTTCTTTCTTCACAATCAAACCTAAGGTCCAACACCCATATCAATTCTTGATTCCAAAAACAAAAAAAAATTGGTTCAATTTTTGTAAAAATTTATAATTTTTACTAATACCCATTTCTGTTCTTTGCAGGTTACTAATTTTTCTAGGTTTATATCATCATCAATGGCTTCAGATTCAAAGGATTCGCCTTCTAATAATCCAGGTCTTCATGCTACCCCTGATGAAGCAACTAAAGATTACTTTTTGCAACAAACAGTAAGCCCCAAAATTGTGGAACTGTAGATACTGAGTAAATGATTTTATGGATTGTGTTAATGACCCCTTTTTGTTTTTTTGAATTTAGATGTTTAGAATTAAGGATCCCAAAGTGAGTCTTGAGTTCTACTCCAAAGTGTTGGGCATGTCGTAAGTCTTTCTATCTATTTCGAATATTCGTTTGCCTGTACTGACTGTTTGGATGGTTGTTTCGTATTGTTTTATACAGTATTGTATAATATTGTGTTGGGTTGTGTTGTTTTGATGAATAGAACGTTTGGATAGATTGTATCATTTTTCATTGTTGTATAACTTAAAACATCAACAATTTGAAGGATTAACCTTCAAGTAAAGTAGGGTGTGAGGTAGAGCTACTATAAAAAGGTTTAATGATAAAGCAGGATTATTATATAATACATTAAGACAAAATGACAAAAGAAAAAAGAGATAACGGTGCGATCGCACCAAGTCGGTCATTATACAAATGAGACGTTTCTTCAATAACTAAGGATGCATTTTACCATACGATATAATGAAATTTAATTAACAATCAAAATAACATTGCATTTAAACTAGCAACACAATACAATACAACAAGTAACAACCATCCAAACAAGTTGTATTCATCAAAACAATACAAAACAACACACAAGAATTAATTTTTACTATGCTAATGTTATCTATTTCACTTTCTCCCTAATATTGTGTTTTGTTAATGCTTTGTATTGGTAAATTACAACTCAATGGAACCCAATGTAATGTTACTGTAGGATTTGTTCAGTATAGTGTTTGATTAAGTTCTGAAAGCTCTTGTTTGGATTTTCAAATAGTATAATGTTTGACATTGACAAATGGTGTTTGATTAAGTTCTGAATGCTCTTGTTTGGATTCCCATACAGTATAATGTTTGACGAATACATCTCTGAACTTTATGTTTTTGAGTTTGATCAAATCCTTAAATCTGTGAATATAGATGTAATTTGTCTTAGTTGTATCAAAGTGTAGGCATAAGCTAAATGTGGAGTTCAATATTTTAGTACTCCCTCATTTCAATTTATCTGTCTTGTTGTGACTTGATGCGGAGCTTAAGAAAGTAAAGAAGACTTTTGAATCTTGTGGTCTTAAACAGAATGTGCCTCGATGTCTTTTAATCTTGTGGTTTTAAACATGTCATGTGGAAAGTTAAATTAAAGAGTAAAAAAAGGAAAGAGGCATTCTTTTTCGAAATGGACTAAAAAGGAAAGTAAGACAAGCAAATTGAAACGGAAGAAGTGTGATTTATGCCTTGTCCATTACAGCTTGCTCAAGAGATTGGATTTCCCTGAGATGAAGTTCAGCTTATACTTCATGGGGTATGAGGTGAGTTTCTGATAACTTTGTGTTTAGAATGCTATTTTATCTTCTTTCCTTTTGGATATACTTCCCCTCTCCAATTTTTATATTCATTTCCCTTACATTTGCTTACGGGTGGTATAGGATACAACCTTAGCACCCAGTGATCCAGTTGAACGTACTGCTTGGACCTTTAGTCAGAAAGCTACATTAGAGCTTACACAGTAAGAACTCTATTGTGTATATGGTGCCTGTATGATATTTGCTATTTTCTTGCTATCTGGTGACTCATAGTTTCTTAAATTTTATTTGCAGCAACTGGGGTACTGAGAGTGACCCTAATTTTACAGGTTACCACAATGGAAATTCGGAACCACGTGGCTTTGGTATGTAATTTGCACATTTGCAAATTTTGTTTGCTCGACTTTAGAGAGCTTCTTTGTTTGCTTCGTTTTCTGTCCCTTTAAACCTCATTGATTTTCTTCTGCAGTAAACCTTTACCTTGTTGTGTCTTGAAGTAAAGTGGCAATAGTTTGTTTTTTTCCTTTCACTCAATTAGATATCTTAGTGGATTTGTTTTAAGACGAACCTTCTGACAGTTAGGCTCACATATGGGAGAAATCGATCAATTTCTGTTAATTTAAATGCTTGGTAGGTAAATAGCAAGGGCAGGTAAGTGTTGGACTGCCTATGATAAAACATGATGATACACTTCATCAAAGGAAAAAAGAAGAGAAAAGGTGAAGATTCCGTTTTAGGCCGGTGAACAACAAAAGCAAGTTGTCAATTTGAAATGAAGAAAATAATTCTTTTAAAAATTGCTGTGTTTCTCGAGAACGTATCTTATGAGATAGGTGACTTGTTGATTTCTGGAATCCATTTTAGAGAAGGCATTCTCTCTCTGTCCCTTTTTAGCTAGGCCCATCTGGCAAGTCTGGAGATCAGTAAAGATAAGTTGAAGGATATTATACTAGTTACACTTTAATTTGTTCTGAATAACACTTCAATTGTGTGAACAGTGGAGCAATTTTGTTCAAAAATTGACTTCTTTGAAATAAAAGACTTTGCCTTGTATAGAAGTTAGTCGAGCCAATTGAGATGGTTCGTGGTAGATGAAGGATACGCGTCATATATTGGGATGCAAAAAGTAAAGCCTTTGCCAAAATTGTTATGAATGTAGGCCATATTGTACATTCCAAGTGTCCAGCCCAATTTTTATTGACAAATATGTTACAAGCTATGTAACTATATGAAAATTCAAACGTTGCGCACTTGAAAGTTCTTGGCTGCCTATTTTCATTAACTTCTGATGCTCACTACTTTGTATCTAACGGCAATTCTATGAGCATCTAGAGCATGTCATTGTAGATGTTACAATTCCTATTTGGTGTTGGTTGACTTGTTTCCTCCTCTTTCAGGACACATAGGTGTTACTGTTGATGATGTCTACAAGGCTTGCGAGAGATTTGAAAGTCTGGGAGTGGAGTTTGTAAAGAAACCTCTTGACGGTAATTTAACCTTACTTTATAGGCCTCTTTGAGACGATATTTGTATGAAAAGGCTAGCTTAACAAGTGAATTGAAATTGGCTATGCATCACTAAAGAAATGCTTTTCTGACCTTTGATTATTTGAGCTTTGATGGATGAATCTCATTGGTACAGTAGGCCTCCTAGCTATGAGAAGTAAAATTTAACCTTTCTCACTCAGAAATACTCTCTTCATCTTATCTTCTCTTATGTGTTTGTTCACGTGTCTGCTATTAGTCGGTAAGATTCTTTCTTGATTATCGTACCAGTTTTTAAAAAAAGACTTCTTTATTTCTCAAGTATTAGCGAATTAAAGTATTCTAGTACTTTATCTAGATCATTTACACCGTTTCGATTTTACAAAAAAATAAATGCTATTTTCCCCTTCAAAGAACCTAAGATTTCTTTTAACCTAAGTTGCTTGGATTCGGGTTGTACGATACAGGTGCAAATCTAGAGGTCGGATCCTTCATGATCTAAATTTTAGGATTTGGGGGTACTGATCTAGGTATGGTTACGGGTGCGGGGATTCGGCTAAAAATAATTCAAATATCTAAAAACAAAGTTGAAAGAATATATGTAAATTATGGTGGACTATTTGGAAGGAAAGCACTAAGAGCAAAGTTCAAATATGAAATTAGTAAGTACACATGCATCTCTTTATTGTTTTGTGGGTGTAACATGACTATTGCAAATGATATAGAAGTCATGATAGACTTCTTGAGTTCATTGCACATTCAACAGTGATGTTGACCTGTAAATATCTTTAAAGCACCCTTAGTTGCTGACTTTTTAACACAAATATCTTTTAACGATAAAAAAACATATGCCTAAATATTATTTCACCCTAGCTTTTGTCCTGAATTTCTCTAATCAATTTTGGTAAAAGTACCCAAAAGTTCATCACACCCACGTTGTGTCGCCACGGGTGCAACACTGAAAGTGAAGAGTCCGCTACTTAGCTTTCAACACAAATTGTCCAAAATATTCATAAAGGAAATGCCTCCGTTCCTTCATCAATCTCTGGCCCTGTCATCACCCACGCTAGTGTAAGCTTTAGATTCTCTGGCATCCCCCACTCTATCCCTGTAGACATGAACATACACTGATCTGTCATTTGTATTTACTATGCAAAAAAAATAATATATAGACTGATTCTGTTAATTTCTTGAAAAAGAAGCATATACTTGATAAGTTGAACCCTCTTTTCTTCAAATCTTGTCAAGCAAGCATCATGTACAATAGCCCAACCAAGGCAGATCAGTTGAACAATCTTATTTCACCATTGTGGGACTCTAATACAAGTTGTATGCACCTAATCTGTTATATATACAATGGTGTGGACAAGCAATAGACTTGGAGAATATATTTGCAGGATGATTATTTACTTGATTTCACAAACTTAACAATAATGCCTCCTGGAGGTATTTTTGATAAATGGACGAGTTTTGTGTGCTTGGTCTTTTCATGAAATACTTAATTGGATGTAAATATGAAAAGTATCTGATTATAACAGGTTCCATTTGACTAGTCTAACTTCAGTTCTTGGAATAGTTGTTTGATCATTATAATTTTCAACTTGCCATGATCGTGGCTCGATATTTTGCTTCTAAACTGGATTGAGAAACCGCTATGAAGTGTATCTGATTAAAACAAGTTTCATTTGACTAGTCTAACTTCAGTTCTTGAAGTAGTTGTTTGATCGTTATAATTTGCAACTTACCTTGGTCGTGGCTCGATATTTTGTTTCTGAACTGGATTGAGAAACCACATTTTTATCTAACTTTTCTGAAATATCAAATAACATTCAGCCCAACCCAACATATCCAAAAGGTGTAGAGCATTTAACAGAAGGTGATACAAAAAGGGACCCCAAGAACACACTATTGTATCAACAAGAAATTAAGGATAGAAGCTTAGGGTTCAGATAGGGGAAATAACTAGATTTTTTCTATGAATTAGTTAAACTTGAAATTCCTATAATAAACACTAATCAAAGATAGCTAGAAAGATAGGGGAATTCAAACAATTAGAGCACAATCAGTTAACATCAAGAACAATCAAATATAACTTGACACTAATTAGATTGTACTCAATCAAATCCAAGAGAGAACGAGAACTCACACAAGAATAATCTAGATGTGGTGTGATTTAAGAGAGGTTGCTAAATAAAATCTAAGATAATCCCTAATATAAACTAATGGAGGGGTTAACCGGACAAATGATGGTGGTCTTGGAAGATTGAAATAGTAAAAGCCTATGTGGCTCATGCCTTATAAGGATGATCCTTCTCGTACTCTGGTCATTTATAACAAAGTTATTGCCAACGGCTACTACATTTTTTGAAAAAGTGATAAATTGATATGAGATTAAGTGGATAACAGTAACATAAAAGACCAAGCTTAAAATAAAAAAAAGGAAGCGGGGTAGCTCGATGGACTCTGATTGTCTTGTTTGACCAATGTGAACATAGAAAAGATCAAGAATCAGAAGTAGTTGAGAAAGGGACCGACTACCAAAAACAAAAGCAACCAGTTACCAGATGTATGATTGGAAGCTCCCAAGTCAAGGATTTAAGGGGTCGTTTGGTATGAGGGATAAGGAATAACAATTCCAATATAAAATGCAGGATTATTTTGTCCTACGTTTGGTTAGGGATATTAATCATTCTCGGGATTAGTTATCCCATCATTTACACTATTATAATGGGATAAGTTATCCCTTATATATGGTGGGATAACTTATCCTATGGAATATCCCAATCCATGGGATAACTTTGTTTATTCCATTCCCCATACCGTTCAACCTTTTAAGAGTATTATTTTTGTGAAACTATTAATCTTTGATCGAGTATCTTATACTCAGTTTGATTAAAAAAATAAAATAATGTCACTAAAGTTTCCAATTAATTAACAAACCTCAAATGAAACCATAAGCACTTGTTAAAAAAAATAATTAAACGTTAAGCAAGAAAACATTAGATCTCTGTTTCTGTTGTGATCTGCCTGTAGTTAGATGCTTGAGTTCAAAGCTTATTGGATTTTCCCTGTCTAGCACATTCTGAATTTATTAATCATTACCTCGCCTTCTATTGTTCTTAATTGGATTCCTTTCTGTCTAATTTCTGACAGATACTAGACTGGAAGGCTTTGATCTCTTTTCGTTTTCATATAGTCAGCTGATCTTTGCATATATTTTAGTTCATCTCCTAATTAAGGTAAACATATTTGCAGGAAAAATGAAAGGTATTGCATTTATTAAAGATCCTGATGGCTATTGGATCGAGATCTTTGACACAAAACTTATCAAAGACGCTGCTGGTTCTGCTTCTTAGTTCAGGGTCTTTTCTCATTATTTTGATAGCTATATTATATTGCTACGAGAAGCCTTAATTTTTTCAAAAATTTTAAAATTTCATTTTGATAACACAACCTAGGTTAAGGCTCTCACTTTCTTCTTGGTGATGTGCAACTTTTTTATGTCAGACTGAGAGACGTTTTTATTGGTTTATGTGGTTGGGCCTTGAATGCACCGAAAAGAGAAAAACAGGAAGGAAAACATAGATATGACATAACCTACTACCCTTACTGAAACCTTTCATATGCATGTTATTTCTTCCCCTTTTTGTATTTAGTTTGGTGCTTGGTGTGGAGAACCAATCTTTGAGGGGTTAGTAATAAGATAGTTCCTCTGTTTTTCATCGATTGTGCTTTGGTGATGGTCTTTCGGAAACAACCACTCTACTGCCACGAGGTAGGGGCTAAGTCTGTGTACACTCTACCCTTCCCAGACCTTGCATGTGACCTGTGGGATTACATTAGGTATATTGTTTTTCTGTCATGTGATTTTACTTGATTAACAGTATTGATGATTAATACAGATATACAATGCATGCGTGTGCGCGCATGCTAATCTGATAAAAAGTTGTCTCGTGCTAAAATGTTGTCGGGAGTTCATATTATTTACAACTAAATTGTGTTAAAGCGTTTAAAGGTTATCAGGAGCTTGATGCAAAGACATGTGGTCAAATTTTGGTATACTTTTTTCATATTTTACGTTCTTATTGATTATTAGACATGTTAAGGCGCATTTGCAGACGCTGCATTAGATTTAAAATTTCCATCGATGCCCTTAACCAGTGATTTTTACTATATTAAATTCCGGTGTCCATGTTATGCATCTTTTAGTCGAGGCTGTACCTTCAGGCTAAATATCTCCATTGTAGGAAGACGAGTAACTTGTTTGTTGTTACAATGTCAATTTCCTTCTGGAATTTTCTGTCACGACGTGTTCTTGTCCATATGATCCCTAAATACACGATTCATTCTTGGTGCAGGAGCGCTTGAGGCTTCAGTCACGAGTCTTGATCAACTCAGAGATCGATTGAAGAGAGTTTTTTCCAGAAATGAACATTTTCGTGTTGTGTTTAATCTGCTAGTGAATGAATTTTGTGCCATGTTTTGGGCAAAAAAGCTTTTTACCTCTGTAATGTAAACAAAACAGATGTATACTGTATTTCAAAATAATAGATTTGATGTAAGTTAAACAAAAATTCAATAAGAAAAACTTCAATTATTGAAGCTCTAATGGGCTTACAGCTGCATTATTTCAAGGGGAAGTTACACATTTGATCGCTTGGTCAAAAATATTTATACACAGCCAAACACACATACACATACACACCTATCTCGTTAAATTGTTTACAAATCCTACTATATTGGTATATGACTTGCTTGTGTTAAATTTTTCCGTGAACTGAGGGTTAACTGAAACGATCTCTCTACCTGTCAAAATAGGGGTAACGTTTGAGTACGCCTCTATCCTCTTCAGACTCCACTTGTAAGTTTATTTTTTTTGAATGATTCAATTCTAAATTAATATGTAAAATATATATATCGATCTTCTTCCGTGAACTCTACGTCCTATCCTTGTCTCTTACATATATCTCTGCAAACTTTGATTATTATTTTTTTTAAATAATGTTTCTTTGGAAACCATAAAGTAAAAAAAAATATTCTCGGTTTTTATCCTCCATGTTTTGTGATGCTTCCATACTTTTCAGAATCTTTGTAGTGGTAGTTAAGAAGATACGATAGTAAATCGATTCGAAGACTAGCAAAGACAGTAAATCGAGCCATATATCATTATCATTCGGTCATTTTCATACTATTTTCATCAAATTATTAATTTTGATATCAGTTATTGAGTTTAACCGACTATTCAAAAATATTTTAAATTTAAAATAATGTGATATTATCTATTTCAGACAAAGTTCACACTGTTTTGCTTAGAGGCTTTAATTTCATGTAAAAGTAATCATATTCCTTATATTGAACTTTCTTTTCTTTTCGTCTAGTAATATGTGAATTTGTTTGCATACCCAACAAACACAATAATATGAGGTGTGAAAAAAAGAAAATTTCTATTACATCTCTTTGTGATTGCAATTCACTTCTGTAAAGATATATAGTAAATTGATCAGTAGACGAACAAAGACAATAAGTCGAGACCCAAAAGATCATATGTCATCTTTATATTTGTCTTATCGAATCATTAATTCTGATATCAGAGTCAGGTTAAGCTAATTCAAAAAATGTTTTTAACATAATATTTTATTCGTACATTCAATAATCTCGAAAACCAAAGACCGATAAAAATAATATTTTTAGTACATATATCCTACATGTCGTGATCGGTTCTTTATCCTTCATATTTTGTGGTGCTTCGATACTTTTTCAGAATTTTGTAGTCTTTATAACTCGATTTGACACTTGGCCTTTTTTTCTTTTAAAAATTGTATTTATAATTTAAAATAAAAAATGACATATTTTCTAAATATATAAATTTTATTTCTAAAAATTATTTGAAATCTCAATTTCAAAATTCAAACTACATAAATTGGGACAAAGGGAATAGTAGTAAAATAAAATACTTCCTCTGTCTCAAAATATCTGTCACGTTTCACTTATCGAGAATCAAACTACATAAATTTTGACCAATATTTTTAAAATATATTTTTCACCATATTGATATGAGAAAAACGATAACTTATACTCCCTCCGTGCACTTTTATTTGTCATGTTGCATTTTTCAAAAGTCAACAAACTAATTTTCGAAGTTAAATTAGATTACATTAGTTCGATATTCTAAAAAAAATTAGATATTCAAAAACTATACGAAAAGTACTATAGATTACAATTTTTTGCATATCATATATCGTAAAATATTAATCAAAGTTCTTATCGTTTGATTCTAAAAAAGAAAATCATGACAGTTAAAAGTGGACGGAAGGAATAGTACTCTTAGTATAATTTTTTCATATTTAAATTTAATTTAAAAATAGCTAAAAAAAATAAGACGTGACAAATATAATATTTTGAGACAGAAAAATAACTTTCTAGACCTCTAATTTTAAATTTTATCATATGGTAAAAAAGAGATCTGAACTCTGCGGAGTATAGATTTGCTAAATTTAATGAATGGGAGAATTTTATGCTTCTATCTTTATGCAAAAATTTCTCAGAGTTTTATGTGTCACATTTATGATTGTTGATGACAAGATAAACTTGATAGATAGATATATACTGTTCAATCACAATTTATATAAAATTCAGAAAATTCACTCATTTTTATACATATATTTCAGTCATATATGACTAATGTCAGTTTTGTCAGTTAAAATTTTTCCACAAACTTTTGACCTTTTACTCTTCACTTAGAAAAGACATTCTCTTATAATGACAATATATAGAGTACTTATCCTCTGATATCTCGTATTGAGGCTCGATTAAATATAAATTTACATATTGCAGGAAATATTTTTAGGATAGACGCTTTCAATTGAATCCTTTTCAATTCACTAGGATTAATATCATGTATTGAGACTCGATTGAATATGAATTTGTTTATTGGAGGATATATTTTTACGGTAGGAGTTTTCAATATTATTTTTTTCATTAACAAGGACTCAAACATTGAGATTTTTTATTAAGGGGGAAGAAATCTCAACTATTTCGTGGTAGCACATGTTGGTAAAATAAAAATAAAAAGGGACAATTATTGTCTGCATACCATATTTGCTAGTGATTTTGTGAAAATTACTTTATCCATTTTAATTTCTAAAATATTGTTTGACTTGATATAGAGTTTAAGATAAAAAACGAAGAATTTTAAAATTTATGGTCTAAAACAAATTTTAAATTTGTCGTTAAATCTAATTATTAAGAGTGAAAGAAGAATTTTAAAATTAAATTGTTTATAATTAAGGAAAGGTGAACATTCTTCTTTGCGACAAACTAAAAGGAAAATTTTGATAGACAAAGTTAACTAATACCTTGAAATTAAATTTCACCATGTTGATTACTACAATTTTGTAATAATAATTCAAGCTAATATGAGTAAAATCATTGATTCGCACGATCGATCATTACATTTGATTGAAAAGCCAACATACGAAATCACCGTGCATAAAATTATAATTAAACTCGTCTAAGTCAGAATCCGAGCTAGAAGCACGAGTGATTCCTTCACCTGTCAATATTCATTACCCTTTTTTTCTTTCTTTATTGTCACTAAAATTATATTCATCGAGCCACAAAACAAATTGTTGTCATATGCTTCTTCTTTTTTTTAACTCTTATAACTTTTTATCCTTTAAAGATTTGTATCTATTAGGTCATGGCACGTCATGTTGTACCTATATGATTTTTGAACGATTAATTGTCATCTTTAGATTATTATTTTTTTTTTTAAAAAGTCCTTGAATATATATATGTATATTTATATTCAAAATATGACTTTAAATAGTGGTTTTCCTATGGAAAAGCTAGGTCGTGGTATAGTTTTTTTGCTAATATATAGCTATTATTATGTCTAGATCCATATATGTGTTACGTTAACTAATTTTACAAGATATTTGTTAAGATCGTTTGTCTATCAATATTGAATGAAAATAAATCACTTAACGTATTTGTCTATGTTAAGAATTGAGCATGAAACTTCATACATATCTTATTTGTCGACCTCTAGATTGTTGTGATAAAAATAATTGATTGACGTGTGTTTTAATAAAATGAGAGAAAAGTTAAATATTAGATTGATACAATTTAAAATTAATAATAACAGTTCATGGTTAGAAAAGAAAACTAAAAATGGAAATATAGTGTTAAAAAAATGTAAAAATAAAATAGTGTTATGCTATAACCCGTTAAATTGCACTTTTAATTGTCTTAGGTAGCTACCAATTAAATTATATTTTATTTATTTAATACTGACTTTTAGAATTAATATAAACATCATAAGAACTTAAGGTATTGATTGAGATACATATACAACACATAAAGCTCACCAATATGGATTTTGGTAGGATAATTAAGACCCTTCAATTTTTAATCAGAGGTCTTATATTAGCATCAATAAGATATTTATTCAATAACAAATTATTCCATTCCAAACTCATGACAACATGATAGATAAAATTGAGCAAAAACTTGCTAATCATGTATATTTATTTAAATTTAAAAAACATCTTGATATACAAATTAAGTTTCAAATTTCAACTGTTTGCTAAAGCTTTGAAATTCTTCACCTTTATTTCTCATACTGTCAACTATTTTCACATTGTTGGTCAAATTAGCTAGTTCAAACACAAATAGGTAATTAAATATTTTGTAATAAGTAAAGAATAATTAGAGAAGAAATTAAATAGTAAACTATTTTTTTCCTTTTTACATTTGTGTGCTCAGTCTTGGTCTTTAATAAGGGGTAAAATAAATTATATTAATTTGTTTTTCATCTCTTAAGTTTTTATAATAATTTTGACCTAGCCTCTCTCCTCAATTTGTCCCATCAAGACATAAAAAAAACAAGCAAATTAATTGCAATTTGATGATTGATGGTGGTGGGACTGCTTTATCCTTAACCAAAGGTCTCATGTTCGAGTCTTGGGTATGAATTTTTTTTGTTGGGAGCGCCACCCGAATGGACCCTACAGTGTGCAATCTGAATTTAGTCGGGGCACCAATGTAGATTTCGAACACCAGGTGGGAAACAAAAAAAAAGAATCATTCTTTGAATTAATTTGTTATCGTTTCTCATTGTTCAATATCTACAGTGGAATTTGATTAAATCTGCATTTGCACCATGAAATTCTATACTATGAGGGAGAGGAGTAAAACACTCTCTAATAACGATGACTATGTATCCAACAAGCAACAAGACTCGAATTTAAATTTTTGATTAAAAATAAAAAAATACTAACCACACCACCACAATAACTGATTTTAAAATGCAACATGCCTTCACAAGTTGTTATCATTTGAAAGGTTCTTCAAGTTAATATTTTGAAGTAATTTTCTAGAAGCTACAAAAATGTTGGGGACAATATTAGTCAAACAAAAGTAGTTATCATTTTCAAAAGTTTACTAGAGGAGAAGAAGTAATTAAATGTATTAATAGAAAATAAATTCAACAAGAAATTATGTTTTAAAAATATAAATATTATATTTATTTGCCATATGGAATTATTCGCCAAGTGTATTAAATTATTATTAAGCTTACCTAAGATGATATTTCTATGCAAAGAGTCAACTTTAATGTGGACCCCTTACCCATATTTGATTATCCAAAAAACAACGGTCAATGATCAATCAATAATATCATAAGCATAAAAATACTATTATTATTATTGTTACCAACACAGTAATAATAATAATGATAATAATAATTATAAATCACTCTTTCGATATCATTCTATTGTGGTGGCACGAAAATCATTAAAAGGGAGTAATTTTCATCTTATCGCTAGTCTGAATTAAATTCTTCATTGCCGTGAAATGCGTTCTGAGTATTTACTATTTTTAATCATAGTATATAAAACTAGAGATCAATTAAATAAATATTCGTATGTTTTTTTAAAATTATAAAAAAAATAACACTGAGATTTTGATTATTTAATCTTTCTGTCACTTTCAAATCTTGAACCACCATGCAAATCCCCAAATATATATTTCCATGTTTTATTATATTATTATCTATTTTTCTATATGCATGACTCATTCTCATCATACAAAGATTCCTATAGTTTGTTACACTCAATAAATTAATAGAAATATGAGCTTTTTTTTTTTTTTTTTATCTTTCTTTAGAATCTATAGGTGAAAATCTCTAGTTTTAGTCGTGTTTTGGTGTAAAGATAAACTTATTTATGTGTAGATCATACATTTGTATCGTAAAATTAGTATTGCTTGTATACATCATAATAGACTAGTTGTTGACATCACACATCCTTAACAAGCTAGATAAGTTCGGATACTTTATACATTAAAATACCTTTAAATTATTTTTTTTTTAAAGATGATGGTAATTAACCTATGCTAAATTGCCCCTTGAAATAGAAAAAACATCCTTTTTTTCTTAACTAGATTTTAAGAAATGCAAATCGAGTTAGTCACAACTCCAAAACAAGTACCAAACATCAAGTTTGAAAGGAAAAAGTTTTACGCAATTTGAATTAATCAAAATGAATAATAAACACTAGGTGAAATGAAATAAAATAAAAACTTATTTTCAATTCTTCCATTCAATTCCAACATAAGTAGCTACACAAAATATTAAATGAGTTTTATGGGATGCAAATCGAAATAAACATGATTCCAAAACAAGTACCATCATACATCAAGTTTTTTAAAGCCTTACTAATACAAATTTAAATTAATCAGAATCTCACTATAATATCAAACACAAGTGATATGAAATCAAGATTTCTTTTTCTTCCATTCAATTCCAACATAAGTAGCTACACAAAACATTAAATGAGTTTTATGGGGATGCATTATGCAAATCAAATTAGTCATGATGATTTCAAACCAAGTACCATACATCAAGTTTCAAGAAAAAATAAATCTTACACAATATAAATTAAAATTAATCAAAATCTCACAATAAATATCAAACACCAAATTAAAATGAAATCTGGAAGTTCTTTTCCATTCAATTCCAACATAAGTAGAGCTACACAAAACCCCAAAAAAAAAAGTCCAAAATCTACTTGGCAATAACCCCATACCCCCAACAACACAACAACTATCACATCTTCCATAATTGTACTTACATTTTTTTAGTAATAAAACATCCCTATCTCATTTGACTTGTTACAGTTTTCATCATTATTGTACAACAACAAATTATTACTACTATGGGTAGTACTACCACTATTGCCATTGGTACAACAACTTGTAGCAATCTCCTGCATAGTATTTCCAAAATAACCAAAATTAAATTGTTGGTTATTAATTTCTTCATAAATAGCACCATCATGATGACCAAAGCTCATAATTTCTTCTCTTTTAATATTAATAATATCTTTATTAGTACCAAAACTCATTTGACTGCAATAACTTCCATCTGATGAAGAACAACTTGCAACTTCTCCAAAATTTGGATAATTTTGCAAATTATAATTTGTAGCACCAAAATTTGGATAATTTTGCAAATTATTGGCTATCATCATCAAGTTGTTGTTATTGGTGTACATAATATTTTGTTGGGCTGATGGAATAATAATGGGCTGTTCTTGGCCAGTAATAAAAGGCCCAAGATTTTGTTGGGCTTGATGAAGAGAAGTAGATGGAAAATATGGTAATTTTTTTTGGTAATTATTATTATTATAAGAAGAAGAATTGTTATTAGGTATTATTAATCCCATGAGCTTTTTCTTGAGCTTCGTGTTCCAATAATTCTTGATATCGTTATCTGTTCTTCCTGGTAATTGAGCCGCTATAATTGACCACCTGCCAACATAATTGTACATGTTAAAAATAAATACATTAACGATCTTCTATAAAAATGATCATATTAACATGTAACGGATTATAAAACCAAATCTCCCGTAAACATAAACACTAAGGGGGGAGGAGTGAACTATGTTAAATAAACAAAAAGTTTATCTTAGATCTAAACCCTGTCATGCATGCAGAAAAAAATTGTCTATAAATGGAAGAATCTTTAATTAAAAAATCCAACAGACTAATTGCATTTCTTTCTGAACCCTAATTTAAATATTTATAAACATTTTTTTTCCTTTTTTCTCATTTATTGAGGTTCTTTTTTTTCCATTTTTAGTGGGGACAATTTATTTTTTTTCAGTCTCAAAGTCATCATAGAAACCTAAAATAGCAAATAAATAAATAAAATAAAATAAAATAAATCACCTGCTTCCAATATTGGCATACAAGTTACAAATAACTCTATCTTCTTCATCAGAAAAATCACCATGCTTTATATTTGGCCTTAAATAATTTAGCCATCTCAATCTACAACTTTTACCACATCTCCTTAGTCCTGAAAAATATTCAAACAATTAATACCATCAAACACAATTTTCCGACTATAACAATAATAACATATTCAGTATAATCACATAAATAGGTCTAAAGTACTTAGAATAACATGTACACAAACCTTATCCCTACCTTTACAGAATAGAAAGACTGTTTTCGACAGACAAGATACAAGTAAGTTGAATAATAAATACCTGCTTTTTGAGGAAGTGCAATCCAATTACCAGCAGTACCAAATTTGTGAATAAAATCTTTAAGTTTAGCATCTTCTTCTGGAGACCATGGACCTCTTTTTACATTTGCTTTATCACAACATGGAGCTCTTCCCATTTTTTCTTGTGTATGTGTTGTTTTACAAACACTAATGGTTTTTTTTTTGGGAGGATTTTTTTTTAGTTAGATATATAGACAAATGGACAAGAGTTTCTTTGTTGTAGCTAATATTTATATTAAATAATACTCTAAGAGGTGACTTTGGGTTGGTGGGGGTGGAAGGCGGAGGGGGAGGGGGTGGGGGTTTAAAACAGTAAAAAAGAAGAAAATTTGAATTTTTGTGAGTCATATAATTATAATTACAAAGTCAAAAGGACAGACCTATTTTTAACTTACTTTTGCTGAACTCTAGCTCTTGTAAAGAAAAAAAAAGTGGTAGTTGATTGGATTTTCTTATCTAAAATTTACTGGTCCGATTAATTCAGTTTATGCATCGTGCGACAAACGTATACATCACTTTTAATACAAATTTGATTTTAGTAGCGTACAGTCATAATTTATTATGTACGGTAGCTTTGCATTATTGGCTGACTAATTGTGTAAATCAACGATCAATCTAAGTCCATAAGGAGAAAAGTACGTTCAATGATGGAACTAGAATTTTTCATTAAGGTGATAATCAAAATATAATAAAGAAGTAAACATTTGATCAAGAAGATTTTGAATCTATTTTATATATGGAAATAATTTTAACCTTATATAAGCTATTTAATCATTCGGTACCCTAACTCTGTTCATGAATATGTTCCATCAAGAGATTTTTTCATTCTCAAGACTTGAATCAGATACATATAATATTTTATAATAAAGCATAGATTTTTGGGTTTGTTTAAGTAAGCAGTCTTTCTCTTAAACTTCAAGAAATCCCCCAAGAGTTTCATAGGTTTGATATAAAATAAAGTTAATTAATTGACTAATTGACGGCAAATTAGTTGGGGTCACATAAATTATTTTGACATGTTCCAAACAATAGGCTAATAATTTCTAGGTAGACTCCAATTTTTCTAGAGCTTATCTGAATTAGATTTATTTACATGAGTCAATTATATATAACATTAATAGAATACTACACCTACCTAACAAAAATTATTAGCCATCTATACACACTTAAGGATAGTGGAATGTAAGTGTCTCATGGATTCACTTAAAAAAAGTATAAGAAGATACATTAGTAAAAAATAGTCATGTTTAAAAAAAGTATAAGAAGATATATTAGTAAAAAATAGTCATGTTAAAATATTATTGAAATGAGTAGTTATTATAACAAATAATACGATATTGAATCAATAGAGGATACAACACAATTGTTCACTAACTTTCTATCCTAATTTTCGATCTTCATATCGTCCTAGTTTCCTACCTAGGATTGTGTCTTCAATAAGCTGCAAAAGTGTTATATATGTTATGTCATATCTAATAATCTCTTTGATGCTTCTTTGGATCCCCTCATATCCAACATTTCACACCTTCTTGTTGGAGCATATATTAGGGCATCTTTTTAGTACATGCCCAAACCATCTCGATCAGCCTTTGCTTCTCTCATCTTGTCCATCATGCCCGGATGTCACTCCTATCTTATTCTAGACATATCTTCAAACTTATCATATCTCTCATCTTGTCCACAATATGCACGGAGTCAACGTAACATCCTCATTGACGCTACTCTTATTTTCTGAATGTGTGAGTTTGTGGACAACAAAGACTCCACTCAAACATCATTGTTCATTTAACCACCACTCTATTAATTAAACTTATCTTTTAAGTCTTATCTTGGCCAATTTTCAAAACAAAATACAATTTATTTATTTTTGAAAAATAAAAAACTCAAAATAGTTCATCTAATTCCTTATGGTTTTAATTTCTTCAATATTTTTTTTCCTTTTTAAAGGATTGACATGTCTCCCAACAAATGACCAAACATAATAAAAGGAATAGATTGTCTGCTAACACCTAATCACGTATGAGATTTTTTACAGTGACTTATGATAATGATTATTAATATTCACTTTATTGATTGACTTATCAATGTTCTTTTTTTTTGAATTGTCACCCTTTTTAATCTACCTTCTTACATCCTTTTTTTTTCCAACAAAATCCAATGAATATCCCCCTTTTTTACTTAGTTAGTACATCTTAAAAGAGATCATTAAAATAAAGCAGCTTTTTGTTAACTAATTAAGCATGGTTTTGTTTTTCTACAAAAAAAAAAATGGCCCATGATTTGACTTGATCTTTTCTTGATTTAAAGTATGCTTAATAAATCGATAATTCTTTAAACGTATACTATTAATCATGATTTGTTCTGATTAAGCACCTAACACATGATAAAATATTATTTATATATTAAACGCTTTCGGTTCAATTTTTGAAAGAAAAAAAACTCTATATATTCTCAAGCGTTTATTAAATATAGTTAAATTAATCACATAACAATTCTTACAACTTTTTAAATTTATTTCAAAATCCAATGAAATCCCACTTTTTCTACCTAGTTACATCTTAAAAGAGAAGGTTAAAATAAGTTGACAGATTGTAAAAAAATGTTTTATTGGATGAAACAAACTACTTACTAATTAGCAGCTTTTTAATCACTAAATTTTTTGGCCCATGTTTTTGACTTTATCCTTTCTTGATTTAATATATCATGGAAAAAAAATTAGTTTTTACCCAGTGGAAATTAAGTACTAAGTTTAGTACAAGAAAAAAAAAAGCGTACTAAGTAACGTGTCAACTTAGGTTTCTATCATGTACAAAAATACAAATTCCTAAGGAAGTGTTAAATCAATCCATTTCCCTAAAATCAATTCATATTGAGTGTAAATTTTCAAGTGGACCGAGTCTGAAGAGCGTCGTGTATAAATATTCTTGTCTCTATTTTGACACATCCTTGATTTAAGTAAAATGTGATAAAATCAATATGAAAAGGAAAATATAGTAGTGAAGCAGTTATGCTGGACATAATGGAGAAGAGAGGTATAGTAACAATAACACATAATTGCGTAGCCAAAGCAAAGGAACTAACAAGCTTTAATAATAACAATATTGATAAGGAAGAGTACTAAGATAATGCTCAACTATCTAAAAAGTTTTTATCCTAATTTCCGACCTCCATATCTTTTTATTTAAAGTTAGTCTTCGATAAGCAATGAAAATTGTGTGGGTGAATAGTATTCCTCCACAACTGAAACAAAGGTCTCTGTTTGAGCTCTTGATATGAGAATTTTTTAAGTGAGAAGCGCTCGCCCCTTACGCTACTAAAACTTGCATCAAAATCGAGAGTCAAACTCGATACACATAATTAGTTTTTAAGGCAAATTGATGGATACATCGTGGGCTTTGCCTTTGTCAATTTTTGTAAAAAAAATAATAATCAAAAACCCGAAAGATTATGTTAGATTTCTTTAAAATATATATATAATTTTTTACGAAAAAAGTTCACATCCGTCCGTCGATTTTCTTAAACTTTATTGATTTTTTAATTTTTTTTAAAAAAATAAACAACAGACTCGGTCTATTTTCCTGATTTTTGGACATACTATCCGTCGATTTTCTGTCCCTCGGTTTTTTACATTTTTTAAAATAGTATTTGATAAACTTTATACGATATAAATTTAAATTAATTAACAGATATTAAACACCTAATAGAAAACAAAATATACTCATTGTTGGATCCTTTTATTTCTTTTCCTTTTTAAATTTAATGAATGAGAATAAAATACTTAAAACGCGTTTGATATTAACAAATTAGTTAATCGAGGACGAATAGATGACGAATGACGATATCGTATACTTGTATAGTTGTATTGATTCTTATTTTATAATCTATGATAGCTTCATGCATAATTATATTAATTTTTTTATTGTGCAATAAAATTCAATTATTGGTCCTAAAGATTAACAAATTACCAATGAAAGGTATGTTGGTCAAACACATTAATATTGTTCCAATTATGTCATATATATATATATATTCAATAGGATAGGACAAGACACTAATGTCAAAGAAGAAATATCATTTTTATTTTAACATTGTTCATAATAAAGTTTGAATCCTAACTTGGGATAAACATAAATTAATCCATAATCACTTTCATATAAATAAAATAAGTTACTACTGCTTTTACCAAGTATTTTTTTTATCACATGTAATTAAGACCAAGTCAATTGATTTTGTAGGGCTTTTTTATATATAAATTTATTTAAAAAATTATAGGGAATTAATCTTCAATTTTACATCTCTTTATTATATCTACAAAGTGATTATCAGTTGTACAATGGGTAAATCTTCAAGATTAAAAGTTAAAACTTGTTATATTTTAAGGAGTTTGGTTCACGGATAAAGTTGTCTCAAAGTTATAGTCATGAGATTATAATCCTTAAACTATTAATCGCACATTCAATGAGATAAAATAATACCAAATTTGACGTATAAACTTATCTCGTGATTTTTTTTTTATATATATATATATATATCAAACGAACTATAAATTTAATCTCAAATATAATTCAAAAATATCTCATGTTATTCCATGAATTAAACAACCTCTAAGTTTTGCTCATCGGGTAAGTTGGTCAAAAGTTCAAATATTCTTACAACTCTACGCATACCATATAATTTCAAAATTTTCACATAAATAGCCAATCAATTTATTTATTTATTTATTCTAATCAATATACATAAATTATATCTTAATTATATACAATTATGATACATTATATATCCTTCGACTAATTATAATTAAAACTTTTAGATGAGTGCCACTATTTAAGTTAATTCTTCTTTTTAACACCTAACACTTTGTTAGTTCTTTCTTAAGAATATAGTAAAGTAAATTCCTAGCACATTTACATATTGGGCTAAGCCTGTTAAATATATGTGTGGCTTTCTCCCTTATATGGGTCATTTGTAAAAAAAAAATCTTATTTTGTTTTGGTATTTAATTTTTGAATACTCTTACTCTTTTAGATAATTATTTTTTGACAAGGTATAAATTTATATTTTCACCTCAAAATATTTCATAAATTATATCCTACGCTTGTTGAAGGAAGCTTGAAGACTGATGGAACATGTCGAAGGAAGAGGTCCATCAAAGCAGGCTGACGAGTTAGAGTTAGAGTCATACTAGGACTAGACTACTAAATCTTAAGTTATGTATAACTATGCTACTGTATATTGCTGGAGTCGACTAGGATAAGGTATTTGAGTTATAATACAATACTACTCATGTAAATAATTGTGTTGTAGTAGGTTTCCTAGTATAACTAGAATAGGACTCTTCTCCTATATAAGGAGCTTGTAACTCAGTATTATAATCATCAATACAATCCTTGATTTCTCTAATCCTAGACGTGAGATTTCTACATGGCATCAGAGCAATAAAGCTTTTCCGCTCTTTAACGTATTAGATCAAAACCAAAACAACCACAAAATCGAACCGCAATGTCCCCTTCTACCAACACTCTTTCGACCTCTTCACTTCATCATCTTATTTCGTCCTGCTCCATTAAACTTAAGCCAACGAACTATCTTATATGGTGGACACAAATGTCTCAGTTGATTCAAGTGGTGAGATTAACCTACCTCATCACAGAACCACCTAAAGATACTTGTTCCACTGGAAAGACTAGTAAGGAAACTGTAGCAGGCGCAAAGGGTGCAGAAGACAACAACATTGTTGATGACTGGGAGGAGAATGATGTGTTGCTAAGAAGTTGGATCTCAGGCACCTTGACAAAAGAAATCATGTACTTGATCGTAGGCTGCTCAACTGCCAATGAGATGTGGGAATGCTTGGAAGAAGCTTATCTTCAACCAACAAAAGATAAGGAGTTCCAGCTCAAACAACAACTGCAAAGTGTGAAGCTAGGAACCAAAACAATTGACAAATATATTAAGAAATTCAAAGGCATATGTGATGGCCTTGCAGCCATTCACAAGCCTGTAGATGAAGATAGCAAAGTCATTAATTTTGCTAGAGGTATAGGTCTTAAGTACAAGACCTTCAGGACTGTCATGCTAGGTAAGGCACCATATCCTACTCTTAATCAATTTGTTAATGCTCTCAGGGGTTTTGATATGAGGGAGGATGAAGAAAAAATGCCTCAACAAAATCAGAACATGACATTCTCTACCCAAAGAGGCAGGTGGAGAGGAAACTACTCTTAAAGAAAAGGAAACAATAATTTCAATTCTAGAGGAAGAGGCTTTAAGCCTGCTGGACAAGGAACATGTTCTTATAATAGCAGAAACATACCAAGTCCTCAGAACAGTTCTTCAAGTGGAAGTCATGAGAGGAACAATACTGATGTGTGTCAAATCAGTGGTAGGAATAACCATACTGCACTTCAGTGTTTTTACATGTAGGATTACTCTTACCAAGCCGTAGATGAGCCATCACAAGCATTGACTGCTACTAATCTACAAAACACTACTGATGACACATTGTATGTGGACTCAGGAGCAAGTAGTCATATGACACATAACTCAGTTATCCTAACTAATCTTAAACGCTACAATGGAACAGATAAAATCATTATTGGGAATGGATCAAAGTTAGATATAACACATGTTGGAAACATATCCGGATCAAGTCTAAAGTTAAAAGAAGTTCTTGTAGTCCCTAAGATAAATAAAAATTTACTCTCAGTTAGTAAGCTTGCAAAGGATAATTGTTGCACTCTTGAATTTGATGAAACTAACTTTGTTGTAAAGGACAAGAAGACAAGGACACTGCTAGCCAAGGGAACTAAAAGGAATGAACTCTATGCTTTGGAAGATAACAATCTCTATGCTTTGACTGCTGCACACGATTGGAACAAGTCGGATAACATGTGGCATACTAGATTAGGACACCCTAGTTTGAAGTCTTTACATGTTTTGAATAGTAATAGTTGCATCAATATTAGTAGTTGGAATAAAATGCCTACTGTTTGTTCCAGTTGTCAGTTGGGAAAGAGTTGTAAACTTCTATTTGGTTTGAGAAAGAACCTTTTATTGAAAATACATTGTGATTAATGGGGACCTGCTGCTATCAAATCTACCCAAAATATGAAATATTATGTTATTTATGTTGATGATCACACGAGATATACATGGATTTATCCACTGAAAAAGAAATTTGAATTCTTTGAGGTCTTTCTAAAATTCCAGAAAATGGTGGAAAAATAATTTTCTAAAAATATTAAAATTTTTCAGTGTGATGGAGGTGGTGAATTTATCCAAACAGACTTCATTAAGCATTTGGAAGATTGTGTCATCGTGAGACATATTTCATGTCCTAACACACCTGAACAAAATGGAATTGCAGAAATAAAACATAGGCATATTATGGAGACTGGCTTAACTCTACTACTTCATGCTAATCTACCTTTGTTTCTTTGGGTTGAGGCATTTCTCACTGCAGTATTTCTCATCAATAGACTGCCCTTCTCAGTCGTAAAGATGGTGACTCTATTTGTTAAGTTGTATGGGAAACAAATTACAACTGCCTAAAAGTGTTTGGGTGTAGATGTTTTTCATATATCAAGGGTAGCAACAAATTCAGTCCAAAGACCTACCCTTGTGTGCTCATAGGGTACAACAGCTTACACAAAGGATATAGAAGTTATCATCCCCATACAAGAAGGGTTTACATATCCAGACATGTTGTGTTTGATGAAAACACATTACCCTATGTGTCTCCAAAACAATCTCAGACTAACGTTGATGTCTCACCTAATCTTGCTACTTTTGTTGAATCTTTTTCTAAATTGCAGGCACATGATAAGTCTGATTCAGGGGAAGTACAGGCTGCTAGTCCACACATTACTAGTGATAATGAGAGTACAATTGACCTCTCAGACGCAGGATCATATGTTGAGGAACAGGTTGAAGGTTATGATTTATACAGTAGTATTGAAACTCCAGCTGCAGATTTTGGATCTGCTAGTAGCAGTGAGGAACAAGTTGCACTTACAGGTCCAGCTAATGAGCATCATCAAACAACTATTTTAGTTGATGTACCAGTTGACCATCAATCTGACAATGCTACACTCCAGTCAACTACTTTGGTTGATGTACCAGTTAAGGTACTTCTTGCACCACAAGTCCATCATATGATCACTAGGCACAAGGAGAAGAAACATCACTTGTCACTGTGATAACATGAGTGCCTTGTACATGACGGTTAATCCAGTTATGCATACTCGAACCAAACATGTTGAAATGGACTATCATTTTGTTCATGAGAAAGTGGTCAGGGGACAACTTCTTACTCAATTTGTGAAGTCTAAGGATCAACTAGCTGATATTCATACCAAAGCCTTAACAAAACAAGTTTTCTCTAGTTTTCGTAGCAAGCTAGGAGTTACAGTTTCTCCACTCACTAGCTTAAGGGGAAGTGTTGAAGGAAGCTTGAAGACTGATGGAACATGTCGAATGAATAGGTCCATCAAAGCAGGCTGACGAGTTAGAGTTAGAGTCATACTAGGACTAGACTACTAAATCCTAAGTTATGTATAACTATGTTACTGTATATTGCAGGAGTCAACTAAGATAAGGTATTTGAGTTATAATACAATACTACTCATGTAAATAATTGTGTTGTAGTAGGTTTCCTAGTATAACTAGAATAAGACTCTTCTTCTATATAAGGAGCTTGTAACTCAATATTATAATCATCAATACAATACTTGATTTGTCTAATCCTAGACGTGAGATTTCTACAACGCTTTTAAAGAACTTATGCATCGATAGACATAAGTTTGAATTCTAGGAGCAAAAAGACCAGTCTATTTGAAGGAGGGGTGGGGTGTGGGGAGGAGAGGAGAGGAGAGGGAGAATTATAGACCAACTGATCATTTGATGAACAAATCGTGCAATTTTCAAACTATTTTTATCAATCAAACATGAAAAGTTAGAAAAATGCTTTACTTCATAACAAATTTCACAGCCTAAGTGCATGTTAATTATGTGTAATTAATCAACATGGATTGTGATGAGATATGATTAAGAACCATCCACCCTTAATTTGAATTAGAGCCCATGGGGAAAGAATTTTTTTTTGTAATGACCCAGAAGGTCATTTTTGGAAATTTTTATAAAATTATCGTTTTACCTCTCCCGATAGTTGCCCCAAGTTATTTCTGATCAGTCGGTGAAGTTGATTTTAGAATTTTTAACTATTCAATAACTATATTTATTTTAGTTAACGGGTATTTATTAATTAATTTATTTATTTTAGTTAACGGGTAATTTTAAGTAATTAATTTTAGTTGATGGCTAATGGGCTAAGTTCATAAAAAGGGTTTAAAAACTGAATTTAAGTAAAAGGGTTTAGTATTTGTAAATCATAAATTAGTAACTTACGGGAAGGAAGACTTGGGACGACACAATCTAAGGGACGACTCCGTTCGGGTAAGATGCATATGTATTTGTATAGCTCCATTCCTTGATGAATAAGGTAGGTATACGAATTATTATTATATTTTAATTTGGGAGAAGTGGGTTGCACATTGTTGCATTGAATATGAGGTTATTTCCTTTTGTTATTGTTGACAGAGATTAGAATTGGAAACAAATTACTTATGTGCAACGTGGTGGAATATAACTTTATGTGTTAGGAAGTAGTAGTAAGGAGTTGATGTTCTTTTGTGAATATAACTTGATGGTAGTAAGGATTAAATGAGTCTAGGCTAGACCTATAGTAATATGAGTGTTGTTAGTTTCGAAATCTTATTGTGATTATTAATGTGAATAGATTGCTTTGAGTTGGAAGTCCAACGAAAAAGGAAGGCTCAAGTCTCAGAGTGATTGTTCGACTATTTGAGGCAAGTGGATTTCTAAACCTTTGTTAAGTGTATGAAATCTGTGTATTTCCTTGTAATATGTGTTTGAAGGTAATGAGACTTGGTGATGGGTTGACTTGTCCACATTGATTAATTCTAATGATGAAAAATGGGTAATAAAAGGCAATGTGATTAATTGTTTGTGTGTGATGTGTTGAGAATGGTTTGAAAGGCTTATTGAATCGTTGTTGATGTTGTATCATGATTGTGTTGTTGTGAATTGTGCAATGTTATGAAAATGGTCATCTCCTTATTATTTTGTGTGAACATGTCATTTGCATTGTTTTGAGACATGGTTGTGACAAGTGTTATGTGAATTGAGAAAAAAATAAGAAATTAAAGAGGATGTACCATTTCGAGGGACGTATCGCGCACCGCGATGGATACTATATTTCGAGGGACGTATCGCACGCCGCGATGGATGCATGGATAGATATATCCCCCATGGGTCACAGATTGAGAGACAACAGGTGTGTATCACTAGGTCAGACATGCATCATTATACTTGACATTGCATTGCACAACTTTATCATTGATGAACTTGATCTTGTGTTGTTGATCTTGTGAGTGCCTTTCTGTGGAAGTTTTGATTGATGAATAGTGAGTTTATTGTTGAGGATATATAATTGTTAAAGTGTTGTTATTGAGCTGTGTGTTATGTAAACTGTGAACTGTTAGGTTAGGTTGGTTTTATGCAGGTGATAGTTGCGATTGATGAATATTGAGCTTGTTGTTGAGGATATGTAATTGTTAAGTGTTGTTGTTGAGTTGTGTGCTATATAAATTGTGAACTGTTAGGTTGGGCTGGTTTTATGCAGGTTGTAGTTGTGGAGGTTCGGCTGGGGTGTAAGGAGTGCCTGTATTCTATTCCTTTAGCTTGTGTTTAGAAGTTTATTTGTTAAGTACAGTGTGGTTTGATACTCACCCCTTGCTACTACATTTTTTGTAGGTTACTAGCCCGAACCTTTGTGATATTTTCTCTTCTCCTTGTCTGAGGCTTCTTGTGGAGGTTTGTGAGGTAGTTGCTTGTCATTTCAGCGGACCTTCTTTCTCCTTAATTATGATCTTGTTCTATTCTAGAAACAATGTCATTTGAGACTTGTATCTTCTTTCAATTTTGTTATAACACATTAGAGGCTTATACACGTGACAATCAGGTTTTGGGGGTATTTTTAAGTTGATTATAAGATTTCCGCATTTTATTGTAATGGTTGAGTTTTAGGCTGACTTGTCTTGGTGGGATAAGACGAGTGTCATCACATCCATTTTTGGGTCGTGACATTTTTGTTGGGTAATCTGAATTTAGTCGGGCTCCAATTTGAATATCGGACATCAAGCGAGGAAATAAGTTTAATGTGTTTGAATTAGCGCACCATTTTGTTTGTTCACCGTGTCAATTGATTGCAATGTTTTCTACATTGTTTTCTTTTTGTTTTGTACTTGTATTTACTGCATTTGATCCCAGCGTCTTTCGGAAACAACATCTCTACCTCAACAAGGTAGTAATAAAGTATGCGTACATTTTACGCTCCCCAGACTCCATATAGAATTTTATTGAACATGTTATCGTTACTGTTGTTGTTGAACGGGTAAACAAAACATGTAAACTCAGTAGACATGATTAACAATTGACAAGCACCTAACTTTGAATTTTTTTTTTTCATATAATTAGTTGTTTACATTTATGTACCTATAAAATTCAGAAGATGACTTGACATTGATTTTAGAAACTATACACCTAATTAAACAAATTTAGTGTAATAAGTCTCTTAATGCAACTTATAATTCGAAATAATGACCAAGTTGGGTGATTATGCATTAATTAAGCTATAACACACATGACTTACAATTTTTTTTCTTACTAATTTAAAGATCTTGTCCTAATCATTCTTAATTATATTAACCTCTTAATAGCCTTTATCTGTCTGTAAAAGTATAGTTCCTCCTAAATGATTGAAAAAATAGGCATATTTTAATACCATTTTGGCCATGTGAAACAACAATTTCGGAATATAAAAAAACAAAATGACCTATTTGTTCTTCTCAAAGCAAAACTTCGAGGGGTCTCTGAAATTATTTCTAAAATTAAAAATAAAAATCATTTTTTTTATTTTATATAAAAAGTTCCTTGGTTCCTTTGTTGACCCTTGTTGTGAAACAGCTATATATGTTTGGTAGAAGTTCGTTATCTAAGATAAAATAACTAAAAATATGAAAAAGAAGACATACTTATATCAAGATAAGAAGACATACTCATTTTCCTAGTGTTTTCTTGCACATACACACTCACTTTAATAAAAAGATGATAAATACTCTCTGTTTCATAATACTTGTTACGTTCACTTTTTGACTGTTAATTTTTGAAGCTAAATCAGATTAAATTAATTTAATATTTTAAAATTATAATTTTTAGATATTAAAAAAATACAAAGAAAATAATTATAAGTTACAATTTTTTTTAATTAATATGATTAAAAAACTATATTTTAAAATATTAATTAAAATAAATTTAATTTGATTCTCATAAAATAAAATATGACAACTACTGTAGAACGGAGGAATAACTCAATTTTGTAATATAATAATTAGCTAGACCTTGAAAATTGATTCTAGAAGTTACAAAAGAAACTTTTTGAATCATAAAAGAACTTGAGGGGAAATATTTTTTGTGGGGGTGGGGGCTAAATGCTAATATTTGATAATTACGTCAAAAATGACCTTTTAAATGTAACAACCAAGAAAAGGAACTTTACCAAATACAAATTAGAAAAAAGGGTCAACCTCTAGAAAGAATCTAATTATTAATATTATTAAAAGATAATTATCAAAATAAAACTCATTGTCTTAATAATCAACGACAATAACATTTTTAGAAGGATATATATTCTAACAAGGAACCTTTAGTTAGGCAAATAAAACCATAAATACTACTCCCAAATATTCATTTTAGTTTTCGTGCTTATTAAAATACCATACGCAAAATAGTTATATTTTAGAACCTAATAAGTCTTTAATATTAGATGCTTTTTCAAAAAAGAAAAACACTTTAAGTAGCTTAGTGTTTTAATCTATTTTGGTCAAACGTTTAAAATTTGCTTATTTTTAAAAATAGTTATTAGAAGTGTATTTCCAAAAAAAAAATAATCTTCGATGAATAGTAATTTCATGTATTTAGCTAATCAATTCGAAAAAACACTTTTGATGATATTAGAGAAATAATAAAATTGGTATATATCCAACGTTTACAAGCATATATATGACAAATATTTTAGCCTTGAGTTAAATTTTGTGCTAGTATTATTATTTTTCGAGCTGGTAAAATTAACTTATAAAAATATGATTCGTTCATTCAATTAAATTTGTGTTGATTACGGACTTACCCATTTATCAACTTGATCTATTTTAGTTTAAGTGACTTCTGAATAGATATTAATATTCATTCTACTTATTTATCAACACAATCATTTTTTATCCATCCAAATTAAATCCAATCCGTTTATTCGACACCCTAATTATTCACGGATGTCTTGCTTGGTGACACCTACAAGGAAACTGTTCCTTTTTTTGGTTCTTTATGTTCATGTATCTTCTATATTCAATCTCAAATTATTGATGTTTTTGTGTTTATAACCCCTTCTAATTCTTTGACCTATCCATTTTAAATTATATAATTTTACAAATCATTGTTTCACTTAAATTACTAAGTGTCTCATTCATAATATATTGTTTAAAGTAACATCAATGTACTAGCTAGCTTTTTCAATACTCCATCCAGACTTTATAGGTGGGATATTTCTCCATCTTAACCTAACACTCCTAGAAATTAAAATGAACGTGAGATAAATAGTTACACACTTTAATAATTCATGACATGATATAATTAAATAATAGAGATCTTAGATTCGAATTTTACTGTCATTTATTATAAAAATAAAAAAGATTTATGTGCTTGAGTACTACTAATGAAAAAGAATCAAGCTCGTTAAAAGTGTAATAATCTCTTTAACATTTTAAGCTTTTAGATGAACTAATAATATACTTCAATAAAAAAAAAAATCTAATTTTGTTTGTATCACAAGTAAATAGCCACATATAATTGAATTTTGGAGGATAATATATAATAATAATAATGGTTAAAAAAGGACTCTCTTTGTTGGTTTTCTCTTCATTATTATTATAATTATTATGCTTAAATTTCCTCGATCTCTTTGTTGATACATCTAATAATAGTAGATATGATTAGTAAACATTATATTCAAACATGTATTGATTATATAAATATTTTTTATATCGTCAATAAATAAAACTTATGACTGACATATCAAATAATTTACAATTTTATACGGTGGTCTCATTATAAGAATTATTTTAATTAAGTCCTAACATATTTGATTGTTATGCTTTACCATCTTTCTTGGATAAACAACAGATAATGAATAACTAATATGATCTCAAAAAATCCTCCAACATAATATATATATATATATATATATAACATGCATGCACCTTATGACTGACATATCAAATTATAAACCAAAGGATAAAATTATTTAACATAGTGAGGTCCACTAATTATACGAATAATAATTAAATTAATCATGTATTCTCTCTGTCTTTTCTCATGCAACGTCGAATCTTTTACTAGAAAAAAAAAATATATATATATATACAAGGCAGAAGGCACTATTATGTGTAACACAGCAAATAAATGAAGTGTAATTAATAATTAATAATTAATTATTAATTATTAATTTTATATATATATATATATATATATATATATATTATGTATGAATAAAATATTAAAGGAGGGAGAAAATATGTAACAAGTGTCCATCGTTGAATCTGATACAGCCAAGATGTGGACTTGTGTTTTGTACTTTTGTATCGACTTTTAACCAAAAAATAAGAAAAAATGTTACCCTTTCCTCTGCTTCGATGTATTTTATTCTAAATTGAGAATTTATTAGAAATAATTTTTTTATTTTTACAAAATAAAAATAAAATTGTATATATATATATACACTATCTTTCGTGTTCTCACTTGTAAAATTATATCGATATTGATGATTTGAGAAGAATTAGTGATGAATAGTTGTGTGACAAAACTTTGATACATGTGGGAATTCATGAATTTGATATTGCAACTAATTGTTGTTGAGTTGAGTTGATTTGATCTGGCATAGGCTATAAATTTGAATTTATTTGATAGAAAATTAGCACTTGAAAGTCCTTAGTGTTGAAGAAGACAATGATAATATCGTCAGAAAAAAGAATTTTATTCTTAAAATATGTGAATATGAATTTTTCGCATAGCTTAAGAGCATATTTGACTCATTTTCAATTATCTTTATAAAAAAATGATTTTTTGTCAAGCCTATAGCATTTGTCAATGTAAATACCAAATACTCATCTATTTTTACAATAACGAGTAGAGTAATTTCCCTGGACAGTCACCCATGTTTGAGAAATTACCTAGAAATATCACTTATGTTTGTTTTAGGACCACAATATCACCCAACTTTACCTCTTTTCCTCAAAATATACTTGACACAAAAAAAAAACATTATCTCTCTCCTAATAGGATGCCATGTCACATTATTCCTTTTTTATTATTAAAATTTTCTTAATTCCTTTTTTATTATTAACATTTTTTTAATTCTTTAAAAACATTATATCCTTTGTAGTTTGACAATATGATTACCTTATTACTCTAATTAATTAAAATATCAACAAAAAGGGAGTCTGAAGTCAAAAGGGTTATTTTTTTCCTTCNTGAGTTGATTTGATCTGGCATAGGCTATAAATTTGAATTTATTTGATAGAAAATTGGCACTTGAAAGTCCTTAGTGTTGAAAAAGACAATGATAATATGGTCAGAAAAAAGAATTTTATTCTTAAAATATGTGAATATGAATTTTTCGCATAGCTTAAGAGCATATTTGACTCATTTTCAATTACCTTTAAAAAAATAATTTTTTTTGTCAAGCCTATATCATTTGTCAATGTAAATACTAAATACTCATCTATTTTTACAATAACGAGTATTAAAAACTTACGATCCAAACTATTAATGGGTGACAAGTCTAAACAAATCAATCAAACTTAATTTATTTTTTTCATTGGACAGATGGTTCATGGAGGGGAAATGTTACTCCTACACCATCATCACCACAATCATCACCACCAACAATAGCAATAATATATTTAGTGTAATTCCACAAAGTGAATCTACTAAGAATAAATAGTCAAGTGGATTTTCGTTCCTGAACTCTGGGGTACCTTCAGTTTCGCTTGAGTGGAACGGTTGTTGATGCCCTATTTAAGAAATCCGAATTTCCATCCATCTATTAGTGAGTTACAAATTTCCTTCCGAAGAAACCAATAGTAGGATTTTAGTCTAACAAACCTTTTCTTTGGTAGGTAACATCGTCAAAGCATATCATCAGATTTAACCACAAAGAAAGAAAATTCAAAGTGAAAGGACATCATCGTCGTCTTATGCAAGACAATGATAGTATATACATACTATAAAAATATCGTTTTTGATAGACTCTAATCTCAATGAAAGAACAATTCAAAGCAATACAGAAAACAAAATAACGAAAGTGAAGAAGCTATATATCCGACGAATCATTCTAACTAGTAGTGGGGAAATGTTAAATTTTATAAAAGTAAGAGGGGTGAATTTGCAAATGAATGAAAAAAAACACAAAACCAATAATGTGGAAAGTCAAAGGTGTCCTAACTAGGATTCGACAGACAAAAGTCCTAAAAGTCTTGCTGTCTGAATATACGTAACCAGTTTCGTCATTTTCTTAGTGGGGCCCACACTCCCACGTGTGTTTTCTAAGATGGCGGGAAAGTCACCATAGAGATTCGATCCACTTATCAATAAGAAGGAAATCGTCAAATGTATTAAGTATTAATTGTATTCGATCAAATATATATATATATAGGTGATAGATTTGTATTTATATCAATTATATTTGATAACAATATATTTATATTATGTATCAATTGTATTTGTGATTCATATAAATACTATATGTATTAATTATCTCCGTCAAATATATTATGTATCAATTGTATCCAATCAAATATAGGTGAGAGATTTGTATTTTATATAATTTGTATTTGAAAAATTATATTTGTATTTTGTATCAACTGTATATGTATATATTATGTATTAGTTTTATTCGTGATGCAACGAAAACAACATGTATTCATCATCTCTCCTCGATCTCGCTCGTCTCTCTCCTCCTAATATGTGTTCATTTTGATATTAATCACTTTATATTTGTATTTTTTTCTTCGAAACCAGCGAAAAGTACAATTAATACAAATGCGTAGCAAATCAAAGTGTAGTTGCAAATTGTAATTAGTGAAACGGTAGCTAATGAGTCCTATTTAAGGTCTAATATTTGTTGTTTTTGAAAGTTTCCTTATTTATATACATTCCAACTTTGGATGTACATAAATAGGAATTTAAATTTGTATACAGTTGAACAGGTAGATATATGTAGTTACATATTATAATGTACATTGGATGCAGATTGCCATATAGAATGCCACATAGGATATAGATTGCGATACAAAACGCCACATAAGATACATGTATCTACTTGTTCAACTTTATATAAGTTTAAGTATCAACTAAGAACAAGTAAATGACATGTTTATGTATTATGTATTTTTTAAATAAATTTTATTATAACTCTCTCGGTCTCAAATCAATTGTCGTGTTTCTTTGTTTGAGAGTCAAACTAAGTAAGTTTTGATTGATATTTTAAAATATGTTTTATCAAATTTATATGAGAAAAATTGTAATTAATAATCCTTTTCATGTAGTTTAAAAATGGGATTACTACACAAGTTGGACCCATTAGGCGAAATATTTACTCAAATTGGACCTAGTCCAATAAATTTGTGCGCCCTGATTGGACCCACAACACAAATTATTTACTGATTGCCCCTTTATTTTATTCATTAAATCATTGTTGATACCATCAGAGTATATTTATACTCTAATAGTATATACTCTGATGATATCAAACAATAAATACAAATTAGTAATTAAAAATAGATGTACAAAAGAAAGACGATTGTAAATAATTTCCCTTTTTTGGGTACGGATATCTTTTTCCCTGTATACTGTCCAAATTTTATTTGTGAATTCAACTTCAAAAATTAATTTGGAGTATTTATAATAAGTAGGCCCATAATAGAGGCTTCTATAACTCATATTATGTTGTTAAAAGTTGAAACTAATAGATTTTTGTTTAGTCAAATCTTGAAACTAATTGATGACTTAAAAATAATCAGAAAATTAAGGTTAAGATTTCATAGTTAGTGTGACACTCTCATTACAAAGGAGGTTAAGCATCTCATTATGAAATGAAATTACAAACGTCATTAGAGTAAACTACTATTTTATACTCTCTATGTCCTAATTTCTAATTTATTTGAAACATTTTTTTGAGTGTTCCAAAAAATGTTTGTCATTTAAAAATAATAATTAAAAACATCACTTTCAAATTCTCATTTTTGTCCTCAATAAAATAAATTATAGACATATAAATATCTAATCTTTGTTTTGGACAATAACTTTTTTTTTCTTCTCATTTTTCCATCTTCACTTCTTGTGAATTTATGTAATTGTTCGTATTTTGTTAAAATCTATTTTTTTCATTTAGCATGACCATATCCAATCAAATAGTAGTTGACGTGAGATCAAAAATATATATTTTAATTATTATTTGTCTCATATTTATTATTTATATATGTCTTTTTTGAGCATGAATTTTATGGATTGTGCTAAATAGTGTATTTTATTTGTAGATATAAATTGATGTAAAGTTAAAAGAATTTAGAGCTAAAATAAAGATTATAAAAGAAAATCAAGCAGACACCTTAATAGAATAAATTCAATATAGTATAAGGAAAAGTGCAGCATTCAACGAAATTGAAAGAATCAAGCTGCCACGTGGCAGACTTTGAGTGCATTAGTGCGTCTAGCACCAAACGGACAGAGCTTTACGCGTACAACAATTCCGATCTGTTTGGGTTTTGATTTCCCAATTTATTTTGGATTCAATTATTTTATTTAGGATTTTCTATATTTATAAATTGTCTATAGAAATAATTATTTGAGAGGGGGGAGATCAATCATAGGGCATCAAGCATAAAATTGTCAATATTTTTTTGGATTCTTTTCTTCTTTCTTTTCTTAGATTAGAGATTAGTGGCTAAACACCCTAGTTTTGGGGCTGTAGTTACGGATTGAATGTTGATTATTTAAGGTTTATGAATTAATTTTTTTAACTTTACATCAATTTATTATTTATATATGTCCTTTTTGAGCATGAATTTTATGGATTGTGCTAAATAGTGTATTTTATTTGTAGAAATAAATTGATGTAAAGTTAAAAAAATTTAGAGCTAAAATAAAGATTATAAAAGAAAATCAAGTAGACACCTTAATAGAATAAATTCAATACTCCCTCCGTCCACAATTAATTGTCATGGTTTCTTTTTTTAGAGTCAAACAATAAGAACTTTGACCAACATTTTACGATGTATATTTTCATCATATTGATATGCAAAAAATTGCAACTTATAGTACTTTTCGTATAGTTTTTGAATATCTATTTTTTTTTAAAAAAATATCGAATTAACGTAATCTAATTTAACTTTAAAAATTAGTCAAATTGACTTTCGAAAAGCGCAACATGACAAATAAAAGTGGACAGAGGGAGTATAGTATAAGGAAAAGTGCAGCATTCAGCGAAATTGAAATAATCAAGCTGCCACGTGGCAGACTTTGAGTGCATTAGTGCGTCTAGCACCAAACGGACAGAGCTTTACGCGTACAAAAATTCTGATCTGTTTGGGTTTTGATTTCCCAATTTATTTTGGATTCAGTTATTTTATTTAGGATTTTCTATATTTATAAATTGTCTATAGAAATAATTATTTGAGAGGGGGGAGATCAATCATAGGGCATCAAGCATAAAATTGTCAATACTTTTTTGGATTCTTTTCTTCTTTCTTTTCTTAGATTAGAGATTAGTGGCTAAACACCCTAGTTCTGGGGCTGTAGTTACGGATTGAATGTTGATTATTTAAGGTTTATGAATTAATTCCTGGTTGTCATTATAAGTTACTTTTATATTCTTGTTTTAGTATTTCTTGACTGGCCATCTAGAGATAAATATATTGTCTAATCTTAAAATCGAGAGAGGAGGAGTTAGATAGACTAGAGAATATAAAGAGCTCGATCGATCCATTTAGTTGAGGTGATTTGTGTTCAGGAGTGACACCCGGACAAACAACTTGTTTGGTTACGAAACAAGATGTAATATAAATGCTCGCCAGTTAGGCCTGTTTATCCGCGTTCAACGATGTAGTTAGACAGCTAACTGGAGTAGGCGACTAGAGGTTTGATACCCGACTCATACAATTAACCCTGTAAACCAGTAACTTGACAACTAAAATTAGTTTTAAGCCAAAAATATGATACATGAGATCCAATGCATGCTGAAGCCCTGGAATTTTCCAACCATTATAAGTAATCTTATTATTTAATTCTTGCATTCTTTTCTTTATAAACAGAAATAACACTTTTGACACTCTTAAATAAATAATTAGACTAGTATAATTTAGTAAAAATAGTTAATTGACAAGTCCATTGAGTTCGATAATTTGGTTCTTTTAAGAGCTACTATATTACTTGGGCGACCACATCGTGTGCAATGGGAAGCAACAATAGTACAAAAAATTGAAACGGATGAAATACTTTTTTTTTTGTTTTTGGGTTCTCTCTAGGTGTTCAGTATCTGTATTGAAGTCCGACTATTTTGAATTTATGCCAGGTAAAACCCCCTTCGTAGGGAAGCGCTCCCTACCAAAAATTGTTCCATAACCAGAGTTTCAATTCGAAACCTCTATTTAAAGAAGGGACAACCTGATCTTACATTAGTTATATATTTCACGTTTACAACTAGGATCCAAACTTACATCAATGAACATATGCTAAGTTAACATAACATTCCAAATATATACTCCATAAAGTAACATGAGAAATTAAATGTTTTGAACTTTGGATCGTGCTTATGTTCTTTTTTATTTGATTGGATATGGGGCTCTGATTTAAAGTGAAATATAATATTTACTAGTTTTTTATATTTGATATGCCTATTGATATTAGGGGCGTGCATTCAGTTTTTTCGTTTGATTTTCTACTATTCGATTTAAATTTTTCGGTTTTTGGTTTTGAAAAAGTGTAACCCAATTCAAATAAGAATAAATATGGTTTGGTTTTTCTCTTTTCGTTTTTTTTTTTGGTTATTCGGTTATATCAATAATTGAAAACATAATCAAAGTTATATATATATATATATATACATGAGAAGTAATAATATTAAATCTCTTAAATATACTTTCTAATAATCACAAGTCAAACGTAAAACACAATACTTAAAATTATATCAATTACAGATGCCCAAAAATAAAATATAAACAAAAACATAATGAAAGACAATAACTAAAAAGTGGCAAAAGTAGTTTATATATATATAATTCGATTTTTATTTTTCTACATCCAAAATCAAACCAAAAAAACAAACAAAGTTAATTATAAATCCAAAATCAAAAAATCATAATTGTACATAGTTTATTATCAGTCATTTTGAAGAACTAATATAAAGTTGCGCCCTACATCTATCTCTACTACATCTTTTAAAAGGGTTAAATGATACTTGTACACGCACGACGATTCTACCTTTCTTGATACGTTACCTTTTCTTTTTTAATAAAAGTGAAGGCCTTAAACTAATAGTATTCAGGAGTGTAGTATTGGATTTTTGTGTTTGGTTGATTCTATGTGGAGGAATAGATGAATTGTTGAAAATGAATGAATGAATCAAATCAATCACATCTAATTGACTGTCAATTTTAAAATCCCATCATGCCTTTGGCTGCTTGCCAATTTGCTCTAGTTGGTACATTTTTGGTTTTCTTTGACAATTGAGACTACTTTTGAAGACATGATTAAGTAAATAAATAAGAAGTTTATTTTTAAAAATTAAAGTTTTTAGGTAAGATGATGTGTAACGACTAACGACTCTAGTCCAACTATTAACTCAAACACACTTAAAGAGTTAATTCTGAATTTGTTTAAGATGTAATGTACAACCCTCATCATGGATGCCACAATAAGAAATTTCCCCTCAATCATGAGTGTCAGTCACATGATCAGACAATTTCAATGGATGATACAAAGATGTGTCTAGATCAAATGTATTTTTGTGGATATACAACATGGATATACAAGAAAAATGAAGTTGCCTTCAATTTTAAATTTCGATTTGTAAATTAAAGTAGCATAAACTCATCTCTAATCGTCTCCAACTATCTCAAAAATTGTTGGCTAGGCTTCTTAAGATGTTTCCAATAACGCAATACCTTATATCGCCGAATCGAAATAAATCTCACTTGTGAGGGATCGAAAAAACTGAACCAAACTTCAGATAGAAAATCCCTTTGAGCCAATTGATGAAATGTCTCCAAATAACTACACTATGGATTATATATTAATGACATGAAATCCTAAAGCAAAAAGTTGATGCTGAACTCATTTTTATAAAGTTCCTAACTTTTGCCACATGATCATACAAGTTCAGTGTATGATACAAAGACTTGTCTAGATCAAATAGGAGTATGTCTTTTTGTGATGATATACAGTGGATATACAAGAAGGATGAAAAATGGATATGATACCGACGATATCTAAGCCTCTTAAGATGCTTCCAACAACATAATATCTTATATCATCAAATAAAAACAAATCTCAACTGCGCAAAATCGAAAAAATAAACCAAACTTCAGATAGAAAATCTCTTTGGTCAATTGATAAATGTCTCCAAATACTATATTAGACTATGTAAATACATAAGAATGACATGATCAATTCTAAAAGATCAAAGTTTTACACAACAACATTGACAAGTTAAAATTAATTTGTTCCAGTAATAATAATAATTATTATGTATTATTTATTGCCTTCATTAAATGTATAAATAAATAAATTAACATATTAATATTATTTTTTTACTATAATTAGTATTGATGCAAAGTGAAATTAAAACATCCTTGTTGAAAATGTATATTTGTTTTTCATGAATATATCAAAGGCAACTTCAAATTTGGCAGCAATACTAGTTGGGCCTATGTGGGCTCGGGTCATTGGCCCAATAGGCAATATTTGAGTTCTGTTTGGTTTATCTATGGAAATTAATGAAAATTATTTAACAACCTGAAAGTATAATTACAATTGGAACAAAAGATCAAGCTGCAAATATCTCGCTGTCTTTAAAGAAATTCAGGTCCATAGAAAAATCTTCACCGATCCAACAATAACTTGCTTGACTTGTTCCCTCTAGGACACAACAATCGTATGACTTGAACAAACGCTGGACATGTTGATAGAACTCCACGAAGATTGAACACCTTCTTAAACTCTCTTTTCACAACATTGACCTCACTTTTTCATGCATTCTACAATATTTTCCGTGTGCCATCACAAGGTATAAAAATGACTACTCTCACTGTCTTAATTTATGTGATATAGTTTGACTTAACACCGAATTTTAAGAAAGAAAGACTTTTGAAACGTGTGGTCTAAAATAAGTCACCAATGTTTATTTGGTTATAAATCATTCCATTAAGGGCAAAATGGGCATTTTAAAGTTAAATTGTTACTAAATATAAAAACGTGTCATTCTTTTTGGGACCGACTAAAAGATATTTCAAAATTTTAATGAATTACTTTATAGTAAGAGCGACAATATCTAGGGAAATCTATGAGGTAAATTCTTGATATTACAAAGTTTATAGAATCTAAATTCACCATGGAAGAACATTTTTGTTAGAGAAGTTGGCACTGAAAAGTCTCATAGCCAACCTTATATGGACCCTTACTGTCACTCTACATAACCGTACATGAAATTTTCACCTCATACGGCTCCACATTCATAACTTTAGAATTCATTAGAACCTTTTTCCGTGTCTGAAAACTCTTCCTCCCCCCTTTTTCCACTTCGCCCTGAAGAGTATGCCATGTACTCTCCAGGCTTCTCTATGCAATGGACTTCAGGACTCATACCATTGATAAAAGGTTCCGCACATGAGATTTTCACCTCACATAGCTCCTCGTTCCATTCTTCTTGGAATCTTTGCCATATCTGAGAACTCGATCCCTTCCCCCCTTCTCCCACTATGCTCAAAGAGTACGTATGCCACACACTCTCCACGTGTCCTCAATGCGATGGACATCAGGACTCCTGGCATTGACAAGTCGTACATGCATGAGATTTTCACCTCATACAACTCCTCGTTCAATTCAAACATTTCTTCATTGAAAGCTTTTCCATGTTTGAGAACTCCCTCCCCCCTTCTTCTACTACGCCCCAAAGAGTATGCCTCGTACTCTCCATGCCTCCTCAATGTAACCCTCCTAGCAATGAGAAATGGTGAATGTCAAAAATATGTCAAAGTACAAAATATGACTGCATATCTTAGTAACTGTTACCTGTCAAATGGATCAGAGAATCGTTCAAAGACCATACGAAGAGTCCAAATCCTCCACATCTCACCGATGTGGGACTCAACACCCCTCCTCACACACAAAAAGCTAGCTCAGGAGGAGAGAATTGCCCCGAGACCATATAAAGGGTCCAAATTCCTCATCCCACCGATGTGGGACTCAACAGTACCAATCAGTCAGCCACTAGAGCATATTCATTTTTTCAAAGGGAGTCCATGAACCTGACATAAGACATACTGATTCTCTTCCAGTGTTTAGTATGATCCATTAGATCCTGCACACGACACGCTTAATCAAATCACATATAAGAAAGAATAGTTTCTGCAATAAGTTTGTGTGCAAGATGCAATTAGCATTAAAATACAAATCTATTTGTAATACTGTGGTTCCACCATTTGATCATAAATCTTCATGATTTCACAAAAATCATAAGAATAAAGGAACTCATTAAGGATGTAATAGCACTAGCACTACATGAGTTGGTAGAAATCCTTAATTTTACCTATCTAGCTGGATGAATGAAAACTGCAAGGCAACTGTTTCCCGAGTCAATTTGCTCTTTTTGAATCATTCTAGCGAGTCTTGTGGCATAAGGGCTACACGAATGCAATTCGATAACTTGCAAAGATGGGATATCTCCAATTTCATAAGGGATTTCTTTTAGCTTGTAGCAAAACCTCAAAACTAAATGTTGGAGAACTGGAAATGGATAACTATCTGTACTGGCCTGCTTCCAAACCACCAAGTTTCTGCTCTCAACCAACAGATATTTGAGTCGATGAAACCCCTCTTCATCGGTTTCCCATTCTGGCCCTTGGAAGGAAAAATCTTTCAGTTTGAGAACTTCAAGATTTGGTAAGTTCCCAAGAACTCTAGCATCTTCCCACAGCAGAAAGCTGCAGCTCAAAGTCAAGTTCTTGAGATTCGGTGGGAATGCATTCCATCGTTGGATAGAATTACGGGGACGAGGATTGTTCATTGGCAAGTTGAACAGCAACTTCAGAGTTTCAAGTGAGTACATTTGCTCCAGGTTGTTGAGACAACTGCCAAGCCAATCCACATCGAAAGCATCATGGTTTCCGCCAGTTACCAGATTAGAGGCCAATGTCTTTAGGTTAGGTAATGTAGCAACAAGTCCATGAGAAAAGTTGATTGTGCTAATAGTAATAGTGCAAAGTGTTTGCAGATTCCCCAAGACTTGAAAGTTCCTTTTAGAGTGATCAGCAATGGGGGATCCAAATAACAAAACATCTCCTTTCACATGGATGTGCCTTAGTATTGGCATCTTCCATATTTCCAACGGAAGTATGCGCATTTCCTTAGTTCCCCAATAAATGATTAAGGTTTGTAGATTCTTGAGCTTGGATATCGACCTAGGAAGCTCAGAATTGATGGAGAGCGCAAGGTACCTCAAATGAACTAGTTTTATGACATGAATTGGGAAACCGTAAAAGGAATAGTTAACTACATCCAACACCCGAAGCAATTTGAACCCCATACAACCGAAGTAGGAATCCTCTAAAACAGAGCATGCTTTTGATGACAGAAAAGATCGAACGTATGGATTAGAATATGTGTAGGAGGAGTAGGCAAAAATGTCTGAATGGAAATGTAGGCGCCGATGAACACCTTGAGGAAAATGCGGTTCCAACCTTCTCACAACATGCAAAAGCTTTTTTTGTTTAGCTTCTTCTTGGCAAAAGTTTCGCAAGATATCATGAATGCTACATGTTTTGACTCTACTATCATAGGATCTCTTACTCACTATAATTAGGCTCCTGTCAATGAGTTCCTGCAAATATTCTTGTGCTACAAATTCCAACGTCTTCGGTGATTCCAACTTTATAAACCCTTCAGCAGTCCATAACCTGATGAGCCTCCACACAGGGATTTCAACGTCTTCAGGGAAAGCGCCCATGTAAAGAAAGCATGCCTTCAAATGATGAGGCAAATGATTATAACTCAATGCTAGTATATCCAAGAATTCCCGTGACTCCTCTGTTACAAATGAAGAATGAATATTTTCTGCAACATCATTCCATTTACTAGCTGTCGCGCTTTCTTTAGAAAGAATTCCAGCTACCATAACAATTGCTAGTGGTAATCCTTTGCATTTTTTGGAAATTTGCATTCCAATCCTTTCCATTTCATAATCACAGCAGAAGCTTGGATCATCTGATCCCAAAATCTTCTTTTGCAATAGCTTCCAACTTTCATCTACAGTCAAGAAACGCATTTGATGTGGAGGGTTAAGGGGGTTGATAAAACGAGCAACTTTCATGATTCGACTAGTCACCATCACTCTACTTCCAATCTTGTCATTCGGAAAATATCTTCTAACATCATCCCATGCCTTAGTATTCCAAACATCATCCATGACGATGAGATACCTCTGTCCTTTTAAACTTTTGTACAACCGTTCAGCCAATTCTTCATTTTCCATTTCATCCATTATAAACGGAACTTTAGAGGTACAACCCAAAAGGTCTAACAACATATTCCTCACCTTATATTGTTCCGATACAGTTATCCATGCTCTAACATAAAAGTGTTCCTCTATTAACTTGTCATGAAAAATTCTTTTAGCTAGAGTGGTTTTACCAATACCCCCATACCAAAAATTACCACAACATCTAGCTTATCAGGATACCCTGTTAGTTTATCTGCAATCAGTAAAAAATCATCATCTAGACCAACTACAACATCCTTTTGTGAACTCAAAGTTTGTGTGACATCACGCGAACACCCGTTCACAGAAGAACTCGGTGTTGATCTACCTTTGATAGCAGAAATTTCGTTATAAACACTAGTAATTGCAGCCTCAATATATTTAATCTTTCTAAATAGTACTCGATTAACACCAAGAAACTTAATTGCATTCTTCTTTAAACTTGAACTAGATGAATACTCAAACATAATTTCCTCAACTAAATCTTCTGTTTTACATGATACATCTCTAATAATTCCTTCTAAACACTTAATGTCCTCATGATCTTTTCCAGTGTCATCAAAAAAACCTTGCAATAAACTGACCTTTTGTAGGAGAGATTCAATTTTCTGTCCACTTTTTGGATGAAGTTGCATGAGTCTCTGCAGTGTCTGCATCAAAGATGTGACTTCAGTATAAGCCATCTCCAATGAATAGTTCAATCATTTAGTAAAAGAAGGCATTCTATCCTCTTTATTGAATTGTAGAGACAAAGAAGATAACCATACTTTTTTTTTTTTATTATTTATATTATTATTTTTAACATAAGAAGACCAAGACTTTTTTTTGTTTGTTTGTTGCCCATCTAGTGTCTGGTGTCTAGTGTCCGATACACGCATAGGAGTCGGATTAAATTCGAATTTGAGCCAGGAAATCCTACATTAGGGGCAGAGGCGTATCCAGGATTTCGGTTAAATGGGTGCACGATTACGAAGAAATGTATCTTAAATATAAATTTGATCATTTGACTTTTAGGTTCTAAATTTGAACCATTAAATTTTAAAAACTATAGATTCAAAATATATAATACTATTAGTTTTAAATTTTAATATACACAATTGATTTAATTATATAAAAAATTTACAGTGCTTAATTTTTTAGGAATTTTCAATGTAAGACACTTGAAAATTTTGAAAGATTAAAGGCAAAAATACCAAAGAAAAATTAGTTGAAACGTCAAAAGTGTCACCGATAACCACTTGAAGTGGTGTTACTCAAAAAGACAAGATAAATATAAGATTTAAATTTTTATCCTCAGTTAGAGAGATACATCTAATCATCATCGTATTATTATATGATACTTTGAACATGGGTTCACACATCTATATTTAAATATTTTTTTTTAAATATAATACTACTATATATGATCTACAGAGGGGAGCATGAGTTCACGTGAACCCACGGCACCCCTCTAGATACGCCTCTGATTAGGGGGTAAAGCGTTCTCTAACAAAGACAACTTTGTACCCAGGTGACTCGAACTTAAGAAGTGATGTCTACTGTCTTACATAAATACTCTATGTCCCACATGGAATATTGAAGACTAGTTGCAAATTGCAATATGATAACAAATATCAAGTCGAAGGAGAAAACATTTGAATTCTAAGCCCCCAAAATGGACTTTTGCATCTATAAGTTTATAATCCAATCAATCTTCTTTGCTGCTATTATTGTTATTATAATAATAAGCTCTACCTTCTCAAGGCAGGGGTAAGGTCTGCGTACGCTCTACCCTTNGGTGATTAGGGCGTCATGCGGAAGCTTACAATTGCAAATAATATGATTGATAAATTAGATGACAAAAACTTATACTAAAAACTAATATTATTAAATGAAAACTAATATAAAGAAAACTATTAAAACTGTTGAGAGATTAAATATCCCCATAAACAAAACTTACTAAACGACTACATTGTGGATTATATTATGTTATGATATGAGAATAGGGATCTTCAATTTATAGATCTCCAAACATTTCCTCTAATAAAAGAATAAACCAAATATGGAAGAAAATTATATTTTCCTTTCAGAAAAAGTTCAAGCATTTATTATAATACTTTGACTTTTCTTTAAGGAAAAAAAAATTAACTTTAAATAAGATAAGAAAATCAGGGCAAAACCCAAACACTAGGTCCCACATGGAATATTGAAGACTAGTTGCAAATTGCAATATGATAACAAATATCAAGTCGAAGGAGAAAACATTTGAATTCTAAGCCCCCAAAATGGACTTTTGCATCTATAAGTTTATAAACCAATCAAGCTTCTTTGCTGCTATTATTGTTATTATAATAATAAGCTCTACCTTTTCAAGGTAGGGGTAAGGTCTGCGTACGCTCTACCCTTCCTAGACTACACTTGTGAGATTACATTGGTTTGTTGTTGTCGTCATTTAGTGAGGTATTCACTTCACTTCATACAAGAATATGAGGTAAGAGGTCACTCAAATAGTCAGTTTCAAACTTTTTAAAACATTGGAGAACTTACCTACGAATGTGCACTCTGGCACAAGCACTTAAATTATGATATGTTAATATTGCGCAGCTTCAGAGGCATTAGTATGAAGCAAGATCAAATGGAGCGAAACATGTGAGGGTTCATATAGCCAACCTCGACGTATAGTTCTTGCTATTGTTGTTTGAAGCAACTAGTGAGTCTATAAATGGAGTTGCTATATTGAACCATCATTCACAACGTTCATTACTCAATTCCCATTTTCACACTTTGTTTATTGATGCTAATCTTGGGAATATTTGTCAATGTAAGTAACTGATCAAAAAGCACATACTTTGTTATTTTCGAAGTACATACTTACCCTATCTCATGGAGGTAGAGAGGTTATTTTCGAAGTACCCTCGGCTCATGTGCTGCTAATAAAAGTAGTTATGAAAAGGTAAAACAACCTTGTAGAAAACATGGCAACTAATCCTTTGTAAGAGATGCAATTATTATCTTACTCTGAAACATTGTGTACTCCCTCAGAGAGCTTACATTGTTAAAAAGCGAAGTAACAGATGTGAAAGGTTGTTTCTGATAAGACCCTCGGCTCAAGGGAAAACAAATCAAAGCAGAAGTAAAAGATGTGAAAGCATAAAAAAGCATGTTGAACAATTACTACAACAAAATAATAGTATAATCAAAGTATAAGAAATAACAGACTAAGGACAACAACAACATACTCATTGTAATCCCACTAGGTGGGGTCTGAGGAACGTAAAGTGTATGCATACCTTACCATTACCTTGAGAAGGTAGATAAGTTGTTTTCGAAAGACTCAACAAATGGACAAGAAACTTTAAAGTCACAAATACAACATTCTCAATTCAATTTTAAACTAAACCACAGAGCAAAAAGTTAAAAACTTTACCTTGTAAGTAACTTAGCCATTTATTTAACCCATATAGTATTCATGAGTCAAGAATCACTCCATAACAATGCTCATTCTAATCCACCATTTCTTGCAGATTCAGCTACAATATCACCAGACACATTTATCCAAGAACTTTATTTGACAAAATAATTAGTGTATTTTGAAGGTCAAGGGCAAAAAACCACCATGGTGCTTAGCACTTAAAATTGTGCAGTGTAGGTATCAAAGTGAGAAGAAGTATCATTTCTCTAGTTTGCATAAACTTAATTATATTCCCTAGCTATAAATAGTTTATCGCTATAGTTTAAGTTGTCTCGTTTGTATGATTCGCAAATTTATATAATTGAGTTATTTTTGTATAAATTCGAAATTTCGAATTTATACAAATACAAACATGTGACTTTAAATAGTTATACAAATTATATTATATAAAAATTAAACACCGAATCATACAAACTCGAAACCTCAACCACGTAATTATCACTGATTAACTAAAACAATAGATATGATGACTAATTAACTAGTATATGTTTGCTTAACCATGTAAGATAATAAAAAAATTAAAATTACTTTTTTTTACTTTAATCCGCGAAAAGGATATATTTAGACATTGCTTGTCGGTTAGCGAAACTTTTCCAATAGTACGAATCGCTATAAATAACGAATGATCCTCCAAACTCAAAGAGTGATTGAGTCTGACTCAAGCGAGTGAGTGAAAGGCGTGGCAAGAGAGCGTGTTCGACTCATGAACGATTAGCAAGGACCAATCCTTTTGCGTCAATACTATTATGAGATTGGTACTTGGCGGCTCACGAGCAACATATAGACTAAGATTGCCAATATTTGTATAACCATAAAGATATATGTAAACTATCTTTTTTTAAAAATAAATGGTATATTAACTCTAACAAAATTTATGGTATATTAATAACTCTAAAAATGAGTAGCTTTTACTTGGAAATATAAAAAAGAATTGAAAAAACTCAAAATAATCATCATCAAGATTTTTGAAGTAACAGAAGTGCAAAAGTCAGTCAACAGTTGGAGTCACCGGTAAACTCCACTCTCTCCGGCAGCTGTAGAGTGATCACCGGCGAATAAAAAAGTCAACGGCAATCCGAAGATGATAAAGAAGAAACCCATTACAGAATTTCTCAAAACAATCATAATCCTCTTGTTATTTCAACTTTCAACAACTTCACAATCTTCACATCGAAAGCCACCTCCACTCCCAATTCTACCAATCCCAAAATCCCGTCAAATCTCATGGCAAATTGCAGAAATGGCACTTTTTCTCCACTTTGGTACCAACACTTTTACAGATTCAGAATGGGGTACAGGTCACGTTGACCCATCAATTTTTAACCCCAAATTGTTAAATGCAACACAATGGGTTACAGTAGCTAAAGATTTTGGTTTCAAAAGAGTAGTTTTAACTGCTAAGCATCATGATGGGTTTTGTCTCTGGCCTTCAAAATACACTGATTATTCTGTTAAATCAAGTCCTTGGAGAAATGGGGTTGGTGATGTTGTAGCTGAATTGGCTGAAGCTGCAAGAAATGGGGGATTGGAATTGGGTTTGTATCTTTCTCCATGGGATAGGCATGAGCATTGTTATGGGGAAACTCTTGAGTATAATGAATTCTATATGGGCCAAATGACTGAGTTGCTTACAAGGTAAAGATTTGAACTTTTTGCTCTGTGGTTTGGTTTTGAGTGCGTTGTCTAGCTTGCCTGTTTTTCGTCGATTTTAGTAGCATGTGTTGTTTCCTTTTGTTCAGTTATGGTATGTTGTTATTTGTTGTGGCTACTTGGCAATCTTTATTTAAGCTGAGTGTCTATTGGAAATAATCTATTAGTCTCTATTAGGTAGGGGTAAGGTCCGTGTTCCTTGATTTCTGTTGCTATTTACAGCATTTGTACTTTGATTATCATATTATTTTGTTGTAGTTAGTGTTAGTGTTTGCTTAAGCCGTAAAGCGACGCTCAAAATGTGTTGAGTGTTTCACACTCACTTAATGTGCGTTTCAGTGTTCTCATCAAGGTTCTAAGACATAGTTTTTGTTGCTAATGAGTTTGTTCTTAAAGAGGCGATACTTAATGATTGATATTTCAGTTTATCATTAAAAAAAAATCAATTTCTTTGTTTGTATATTTGCCATTTATGCTTATAATTATTAGTCTTGGACTAAACATATATATTTGTATTTTTTCCTCCCTATCCTCCCCAGATCACACTTGGTTTGCTGTTCTTGGTTTGGTTTTGAATTGATTTGAGAATGTTTTTAGTGACTTCAATAAGAGCATTACATGGTTTGTTGGATTATACTACTCTATTGTTATGGTTGTTGTTACTTAGAAGGTAAAGACTCTAACTTTTTGTTTTGTGATTTAGTTACTCAATTTATGTTACTATTTTCTGCTTTTTGTACTTCGATTATCGTATTATTTTGTTGTAGTTATTGGTTACTGTTCAGAATACTTTGTCATACTTTGTATAGTATTTTTCCATGGGTTCTTCACTTCAATTATTTCCTTTTTCGATCTGCTTTGATTGTTTTTCCTTGAGTTGAGGATCTATCAGGAACAACCTCTCTACCCTCTAGGGATAAGGTCTGCGTTCTATCTTCTCTAGACCTCACTTTGTGGGATTATCCTGGGTATGTCGTTGTTGTTCTGTCATTTAGTTTTGAATTGATTTGAGAATGTCTTATTTGGTGAATTTAAGAGTATTTCTTGGTTTGTTGGATTCTACTGCTCTATTGTTATGGTTGTTGCAGACCCTAAAATAAATAATTAGAAGTATTCCGTTTCTTACAATTTAAGATTCTAGATGAGGTGGTACACATAGTTTTCATTGTTAGTAAGATAGTTGTTACAACCTGTATTAGGGAAATAATAAAGTATGTGCTTTTGGATTAGAGCTTGTTCTGGCTTTAATGTAGTTATTCATGTTGTGATTGGGATATTGTACATGTATGTGATTCAAAAAACGTGAAAATGGGGAGTGAGTAATGAAGTTGTGTATGATGGTCACATTTGCAGTTTCACGGTCGAGTTTTTACAGTGCCAATCTAGAATGATTCTTTTTTTTGTCTGGGAATAGTTATTGAAGGACCAATTTAGAATGATTTCTTTAAGTATGAGCTCTATGATGACAGGGATTTGTGAGTCGTTTTACTTACTAATGACTTCAAACAACAACTTCTACTACTATGCCTCAATTCCAATCTTGTCAAGGTTCGCTATATTAATCCCATTCATTTCTCTCAATTTGGTCTTGTTTCGTACTAATGGCTCTGAAGCAACACAAATATGAACGTATCACAGTTTAATTGTTTGTGCCAGACTGCACATTTTAGAAGCTTTAAGGTATATTTGTTGGCTTCTGTATATACAAGCTAGCTGTAAAACGAACTTTGAGTTCCTTATCTGAATGATAGATTCCTAATTTAGTTCTCGGTATAATTAATAAGCCTTATTCAAATGGAAAATACGGAGTACTTTTTTCCCTAGAACAGTCAAATTTAACTATGGACATGAGGAACGTGAATTCACACTGTTACTCGAGTCGTGATACTTCAGGTCATCTTACCGAAGTATAAGAGGATCTGACCCCCACCAATTATAGTTTGTATTTATTTTGGTTGCTGAGTTCACTATTTCTTGCCATCAAAAACTGCACACATATTTAGACAAAGAAATATGTAAAACTTGATTATACAGGACATATAGGCAGAATTTATGAAATTAACTGCTTTTTTTTCCTGTTGAATTTCTACGATTAGAGAAACTTCTAACAACAATCACTCCCGATCTCCACCCCTGCCGAAAAAAACCTGTTGAGCAGATATGGAGAGATTAAATATGTTTTTTTAGATGGTGCAAAAGGTGATGGCGAGAAGGATATGGAGTATTTCTTTGATGATTGGTTTAGCCTTGTTCATCAACTCCAACCTGGAGCTTCAATCTTCTCTGATGTTGGTCCTGATACGAGGTGGGTTGGGAACGAGAACGGTGTTGCTGGAAGCACTTGCTGGTCCCTTTTCAATAACAGCGCAATCAAGATTGGTGTTTATAGTGATGCCAGGTAAGTCTTGTGTGATTAGTCTCATATTCATCGATCTTCTTATTCTTATTTGCTTTCAGCGAAATTTCTTCCCTCATTGTTTACTGTTAGATGTAATTGCCATTTTAGCTAAGCAATAACACCTTTAGTAAAAATGAAAGGCCCCTATCACTCTTAAATTCCATCAATCGAGACAAGAAATCTGTATGGATAAAGTGCTTTCACATAATGCATAGCAATTCACAGTGTCTTTCCTGCATCATTCAACTCTTTCTTCTCTGAACACTGAGCTTCCTTTTATCCCTCTAATTTTTTTTCATGTGTTCAACAGATATTCAGCAGAGGGGGACGCCTTTGGCCAGGACTGGGTTCCTGCTGAGTGTGATGTGTCTATCCGACCTGGTTGGTTTTGGCATGCATCAGAAAAGCCAAAAAGCGCAATGACTCTTCTGGATTTGTATTACAAATCAGTCGGTAGAAACTGTCCCTTATTGCTAAATGTACCACCTAACTCATCTGGTCTCATATCAGACGAAGATATACNTTCCTGCTGAGTGTGATGTGTCTATCCGAACTGGTTGGTTTTGGCATGCATCAGAAAAGCCAAAAAGTGCAATGACTCTTCTGGATTTGTATTACAAATCAGTCGGTAGAAACTGTCCCTTATTGCTAAATGTACCACCTAACTCATCTGGTCTCATATCAGACGAAGATATACATGTCCTCAAAGAGTTCTCCGAGCTTCGTAATTCTATTTTCTCCCATAATCTTGCAAAATTTGCCCTTCTCTCTGCCAGCAGTACACGAGGAGATCCGAATGATTCTCAGTTTAGCCCCAAGAATGTAATTGAGGAAGGATTATATACATATTGGGCTCCAGATCAGGGACAACAATCAGACTGGACACTATATTTAGAATTTCAACAGGTTATAACTTTCAATGTCTTGGAACTTCAAGAACCAATTCAAATGGGGCAGCGGATTATCGAGTTTCATCTTGACATGTTAGATGAAAATAGAACATGGCAACATGTGGTAAATGGAACGACAGTAGGATATCGGAGGCTGTTACTTTTTCCTACAGTGAAAGCTCACCTACTAAGGTTGGTTATCGACGAGTCCAAGGTGTTCCCTCTAATCTCCCACTTGGGAATTTACATGGATTCATATTCTGTTCCACAACATGTCTCTGATGATACACACACGAAATCAAAGTTCATTAACAACTTAGTTTTCAGAACTGCATACAACCTGTCTCAATCTGCTTCCATCTAATCTTCGTCGAGCAGCTTTGAATCTTCTTTTTTGGTTTTTCTGATGCTTTGGCATGTTGTTTTTTCTTCGATTTCAGATGTTGTAACATAAAGTTTATATAACACAACTCACTTTAGTGTGGAGCAACTTTCAATGTACTGGACATGGACCTTGTGATTTTTCTAATGCTTGTGTGAGAAATTTTTTTAACCTGATTTCATGTGTTGTGTGAAGTTCACAAAATGATTACATAAGACTCAATGTAGTCCGACACTTTTTCGGACCTCATGCATAGCGAAAGCTTAGTGTATCAGACTGCTTATTAACAGCTTAGTGTATCAGACTGTTTTTTTGTTAATGTATGGTGACATAAGTGAGTGATGTCCAGACATCTTACGCATTAATTTCATTTGAAGATTAAGACACTTAGGGTGCGTTTGGTATGAAGGAAAATGTTTTCCATGGAAAATGTTTTCCTAGAAAATGTTTTCTTGGAAAACAAGTTGATTTTTGACTTATTTTCTCATGTTTAGTTGGTGAGTAGAAAATATTTTCCGGAAAATATTTTGTGTTTGATTTATGAATGAATTTTTTTTTTTGAGAAATATCATTTATTTTTACTAGGGTAGAAAATAATTTTTGAAATTGAAAATATTTTTTAAAAACAAACTTAAATTTTTTTGGGGGTGGGGGNCATGCATAGCGAAAGCTTAGTGTATCAGACTGATTATTAACAACTTAGTGTATCAAACTGTTTTTTTGTTAATGTATGGTGACATAAGTGAATGATGTCCAGACATCTTACGTATTAATTTCATTTGAAGATTAAGACACTTAAATCTGAATGTACATGTGATTATTAAGATTAAACGTATAAAGAGCAAGTAGCACTTAATAGAATGTCTTAATTTAGCAATCTACAAGAAGTTAAATGAGCACCAAATAGGGACATTTCATACAAAAACTTGGGGTCATTTACACTTTAGGCTCTATTTTATGTTTTGTTTTTAATTTTTCTCCTCGAGGCAAATAATTTTTTTACGGGGCATAAGCTTATATTTTTGCATCATAATAACTTATAAATTATGTTTTACGTCTATAAAAAACTCATGAATTGCTTAGACATAAGTTAGATTTCTAGGGAACAAAAAATACAAACCAACTAATCTAAAGGTTGAAAATTAAAAGAAGGGGAACGAACTTACATAAATCGCACTAGTTTAGGAGCTAATTACTTATATACACTCTAGTTTGCAATATTACGTATCTTATCAGATTTTCGTGTGTCCATATACGTTAAGATACGTCCATCTTAAGAAATATGAGGTCAAAATTATGTGTAATTTGTTATACATACATTGTATTCAAGTGGATTCGTATGTATTTGAGATACATAACAAATCTTGCTCGCCTCTCTCCCATCTCGCTCACCACTCTCATATGTATCTGGCATCCCAGATACATGTGATTCACATGTTTTAGGGATACATAACGAAACTCGCTTCTCCCCTTCCCCATCTCGCTTGCCTTTCCTATTTTAGTTTATCTGGTAGCAAAAATACATGTATCTAAGTATATCTTCCTCAATATATGGTAGAAAAATCTTAATTAGTGATAAGATACATAATATTTTAAAATTATAGGTAATAATAATGTATAAATTTTAGGAATCACATAGTTTTAATATGAAATTACAATCTATCCCTATTTAGTTTGTAATTACATTAATCCCTGAAAAAGTAAAACAAATCGGATACATAATATGTAGCTCGAATACATTATAAAATAAACCGGATACATAATATGTAGCTTAGATACATTAAAAACTAGCTCGGATACATTATAAAATAATTAAAAATTAGGAGAGAAATAAGGGATTTTAGAGGTTTTTAGAAATAGAAGAGAATATTGAAAATAAGGGAAACATAAGATGTGTATTTCAGTAATTTTTCCATAATAGTATATATGATAGCGAAACAGGTCTAATTATGTAGTTTTTCCTATACAAACTCATTTGAAAGACAAACTGTACAATTACTTGCTTCATTGTGGGAGAGTCCACTTGATCTTATTGGACCAGGCCCAAGTAGAAAGCCCACATAATTTTTTCATTTTTATCATTATACCCTCAAAAACTAAAAAAATTACCAATCAGACCATTTAAACCTCCATTTTAGCAAAACTCTTCACTTCCTCCAGAACCCTTACTCATTTTTCCACTTTCACTGCTTTAACCTTTTTCCGGCGCCGCCACCGTCGACGGCATTATTCCTTCAGGTACATTTTCATATTTTCCGTCATCTCTCGTAGTAGTGAACTAACTCTTTTTGATTTGGTTAGGTTTCTACGCATCTTTTGCCCTAATTTTGAATTTTCATGTAACTTTAGTTATGGTTTTTTGCTGATTTATTTACTGTGTATCTGTTGTTTGAGACTTTTTAAGTAATGGGTATTCGTTAAATGATCTGATTTTGCTTTGTTTTGAATTAAAGATTTGATTTTTATTTCGTTTGTTTTGTTGTGGTTATAAGCATTTCTTCTTGTGTTAAGATTTGGATTACTGAGTACATGAGGGCGTGGTGGACACGGATTAGGTTAGAAGGCTAGTAGGCAGCCTTTCATATTAGTAGGGATGGGAATGGAGCGGTGCGGGTGTGGGGCGGTGTGGATTTAAGGCTATGCAGGGTGGGGCAGGTCAAAACTTTGATTTTTTAAAATTATGCGGGGGGTGGGGGGGTGGGGTGGTTGGCGGGTCTCCTCCTGTTTTGTCAATGAAGAGCTGCACTTTTTTTTACTGTTTGATGGTTGGATTATATTAGGCATTTGTTAAAAATTATTCACAAGCAGATTCAGCTACAAAAAAGATTTGAGTTTCTTTTTGCAACTGCTGTTTGTTTGAGCTGTATTTGTAAGAATTTCAAACTCACCTTTTTAATTTTGTTTAAAACTTCAAAAACTATTACAACTATCTACACCCAAAAAAAGTTAAAATCTGTTCATGACTCTATAATTGCCTAATTAAATAGTTTTAAATTAAGTGTTAAATTATTTTTAATGTAACAATGGTAATTTATAAAACTTCAAAAAATATTTGTATATGTAAATAATGAAGTAAGAAAAAAAACTTTAGTGGGGCGTGGCGGAGCAGGTTGGGAATAGAAAAAAATGTTATGCGGGGTGGAGCGGGTTAGGAATTTTGTGGGTTTGACAAAACCCGCCCTGCCCCATTGCCATCCCTACATATTAGTAATCATAGTATTATTGCTTTGGTAGTTTTTGTGATTTCTGTTACTCTCTGTTGTTCGTTGTACCTTGATTATTGTATTGTAGTATTGTAGTTTCTGTTCTGTTACTATCTATTGTTTTTTGTTCTCTCTACCTCTTAAGGCGGGGTAAGGTTTGGGTACACTCTACTCTCTCTAGATTTCACTTGTGGGAGTGGGATTTCAATGGGTATGTTGTTGTTAAGATTTGGGTTGCATGGTCTAATGCTTCTACATCATGTTGTAGATCGGTAGTTGTTTAGGGTTCACACTTGAATTGAAAAAGGGCAGTAGATCTTTTTAACGGTTTGAATAATTAAAATTATTGTTGAACTGATTCTGCAGTGTTCTGATATTACCACTGTTTTGTTGTTTTGAATAGTTGCTAAGCTTCAGCTTTTGGGACTCTGCTTGGTATCTCCAATTTCTTTCTAATGGCGGTAAGTTTTTTTCTTTTTTAAAAATAATGTTAGATTGTGGGTTCCATATCTAATGTTTTTTTTTTCACGTTCTTAGATTGACAAACTCTTCAAAGATGAAGCCACTGAGGAAAAGGGTGAGCGAGCTAGGATGGTAAGTCTCATTTTGTTACCCAAATATCGAGCATCATGTGAGAAAGACAAGCTCAGTTGTTGCATTGCCATGTTATATAGCTGCTTAAGACTATTATTCTTTGATTTTCTGAAACCATTTGAGTGTTTCAAAATTTAGGCATCCTTTATTGGAGCAATGGCAATTGCTGACTTGGTAAAGACAACCTTAGGACCTAAGGGAATGGTAAGAACTAAGTTTTTGATTATGTACTTGCCGGTATTAAGGAATGAGAAGAGTTAGGATTGTGGTTTTGATAGATACTTCATTTTGTTTCAAAATTTGCAGGATAAAATTCTGCAATCAACAGGCAGAGGACACAGCGTTACAGTCACCAATGATGGTGCAACAATTTTGAAGTCCCTTCATATTGATAATCCAGCTGCCAAGGTCCTTGTTGGTATCCTTGATGTCTTTGTGTTCCTTGTACTTTTTCCCTGAAGTAAGTGAGCATTTTTTTTATGGGCGTTAGATAGTTCTGCTCTCTTTTGAAATAATAGTGTAACTAGTTGGTTGTTGAACTCTATGGACACTATTGTTGAAGGTAAAGTTGGATCGTATCCAAAAACGAATCCGCTGAACATAGTGTTTGATAGGTTCATCTGGACAAATGTCAAACAGGTAATAGGGGTTCAGTGGAAGATTACACAACTTTCTTTCTTTTTTGGTTTAAGTTATCATTTAAAAGAAAGCTAGATATATACTACTTAATTAAGGTCTTTTTCAGATAGTTGAATGAGATTGACACTGGAACTTCATCATAGGAAAGATTCCGGAGAACAAAATAATGTGATTGTATGCAATGTTATCTCTTGACCCTTTGTAAGATATCTCCAAGGTCCAGGATGATGAAGTTGGTGATGGGACAACTTCAGTAGTCGTTTTGGCTGGAGAACTTTTGAGGGAGGCAGAGAAGCTGGTAAACGCAAAAATTCATCCAATGACAATTATAGCAGGTTTGTTCTGATGATCTGATGTCTTAACATGTTTTGTACAGGCATACACATGTGTATGTATATCATTGACACTTCCTTCAAGCTTCTTATATTCAGAATAGTAGAGTACAAATTGCTTATAGACTGCTTTATTGAGTTTTCTTGTGTACCATTACTGCAGTACTTGCTTGCTATTTTTTCTTTATGTGGGCATCCTTTCTTTTATCTATTGAAATTTGAAGCATCTAGGGTTCTTACTTTCCGATGCTTGACAGTTGTTAATCTAGAAAAAGCTCGACTATTTATCCTTGGATGATATTGAATGCTATGATAGGCTTAAAGTTTGCACCAGAACATCAGTACCTAGCCTCCTAGGTATCTGCACATTAGTAACAAGTGTAGTGACTGAATGCTGAATTTTTGGGAAAATTTTATTTTCATTGATTTCTTCCCATCTGCCAGTCTTGGTGGGAAGAAATTGCTTTGTAAGGAGGTAGAAGGTACCTGGTAGAATAGTCGAGGTGCGAGGTAAGCTGGCTCAGATACCTACTTTTAAAGACATTAACAACTATATAGGAGATATTGCCAAGAGGCGGTATAAATTCCTTCACACCGCAACATTTCCATCCAAAAATCAGCTAAAATATTTTTCTTTTCTGCTTATCAAGCCAAAACGTAGCTAGTTCCTATTTCTTAGTTATATGTTAAGTTGATAGTATCTGAGGTACCTAATCTGGTTCATGCTTAGTGGTACCTATCAATATTTTATTTGTTTCTTTATATCAGGTTTCCGGATGGCATCTGAGTGTGCCCGCAATGTTCTGGAGCAGAAGGTTGTGGATAACAAGCAGGATGCAGGTATTGTTGCTTGAGTTGTGTATGTAACATCATAGCAGAGAACCTGCACATTTAATGGCATATATTGATTTTGGTTTTCCTTAGACTGGTACACCACTTTCTCGTTGAACAATGCCAAGATAACTTTTTTCTGGATGCTAGTAACTGATAATCAATCAGTCCAAGAGTTATTTATTTATCTTGCTTGTCATTTCCTTTATTTGTTGCAGAGAAGTTCAGATCAGACTTGATGAATATTGCAAGGACTACTTTGAGCTCAAAAATCTTGTCTCAGGACAAGGAGCATTTTGCAAAACTGGCTGTTGATGCGGTTATGAGGTTAAAGGTCAATATTTCATCTGCTTTAGCGACTTACAAAGAATTCTGCATTATTCAAAATTCTAGTGTGAATGAAACTTAGTTTTCCTCTTCCTTATCTATAATTAAACAGTCTTTCTTTTCCTTGGTCAGACACTAAATATTTTTCTTCAAAGGGTTAGAGATTTGGTTTCACCAAATTAGGATTTTTTCACCTTCTTTCAGCGAATAAATTCATCAGCTTCTGCTTTATATTGTCAAATGTGAAAAATTAACATGAAAATGAGTCTATCACTTATCTATTGGTAGAAAGATGTGTGCTCTCTCATTAACTCTTCCCATCCCCTTCCTTTGTTAGTTTTATTTATATATCGTGTTTTCAATCTTTTGCTAAATAGATTGTAATAACAGGGAAGTACCAATCTTGAAGCAATCCAGATAATTAAGAAACCTGGAGGGTCATTGAAGGATTCATTTTTAGATGAAGGGTGAGTATTCTTCTGGTTTGAACTATTTACTACTATAGGCATAGTCTTCCCATGTCTAGGCTCTTCTGATTTATCCATTCTTCATTCTCAAAAATGGTAATTTCTGATTAAAGACATATGACTGTAGTGCTTTATTGATACTTGCATCTTTGTTCTTTGTTTACATTAGTGAAAACAGCCTGTTTATCCAATGTGATCCACTGCAATTGTTACTGTATCCTTCAGTTGATGAACCTGATGTCCGTATAGTTGGTTTTCTTGGGCCTTAACTAATTGTAGAAGAGTCTGCCTTGAGCCATCATGAACCTACATTTCTTGGCCTTAACTAATTCCAGTACGCTTGTTTCTTCCATTACTCTCTAGATTAGACTAACTGAAACACTCAATCCACATTAAATGATCCCAAACCATATAATCCAGACTTGATTAAGAATTAATTTCTGGCGTTATGTACAAGTTATAAGTTTTTCCTGTTACCCCCAGCCCTTCCTCAATGAAATATAAGTTACTGCAGTTCCTTTTTCTTGATGGAAGACAAATCTATGTGTCTAGGACAAGCTTTTTATTACATATTCTCTTTTGAAGTGGTAGTAAAGTTTCTTTTTGTAGGTTTATTTTGGACAAAAAGATCGGGGTTGGCCAACCAAAACGCATAGAAAATGCTACGATTTTGGTGGCAAATACTGCTATGGATACAGATAAAGTGAAGATATATGGTGCACGTGTTCGAGTTGACTCAATGGCCAAGGTTGCTGATCTAGAAGCAGCTGAAAAGGAAAAAATGAGAGAGAAGGTGCAAAAGATCATTAGTCATGGAATAAATTGCTTTGTTAACCGACAGCTGATCTACAATTTCCCAGAGGAACTATTTGCTGATGCTGGGATACTTGCAATAGAGCATGCTGACTTTGATGGTATTGAGCGGTTGGGCTTAGTTACTGGAGGAGAAATTGCATCAACCTTTGATAACCCAGAGTCTGTCAAACTTGGCCACTGCAAACTTATCGAGGAGATCATGATTGGCGAAGATAAGCTGATCCACTTCTCTGGGGTTGCAATGGGACAGGCATGTACAATTGTTCTGAGAGGTGCAAGGTGAGTTGGTGTTACAGTGTCTGCCTTTTATTTTCATATGTTTCAATTGCTTGTGCAAGCTTTTTATGCATAACTGTGATGTCCCTTGTGTGAGTATTAAACCAAGACATTGTAGACGCATATTTTTTCCTCCCCCCTCTTAAAGGTAGTTTGAGCATTTAAATTTGTTTTAGAAGTCTAGGGATAATTATTTTTTATGCAAAAGAAAAAAGAAGCATTGTTCGACTGTTTTTTTTACTTTTACTAGAGGACCTGCTCGACTCCTTAGTGCTTGCGTTCTCTGAAAATGGAACTGATGGTAATTGGCCCACCTTGCATTCTTCTGAATTTTTTGTGTTTTCCTTACTGGGTTTTAAATATGATGATATGTTCTACTTGTGATGTGTTTCCTTGTTAACATCTCTGTTTGTTCTTTTTTTCAGCCCTCATGTACTGGATGAAGCTGAAAGATCTCTGCACGATGCATTGTGTGTACTATCTCAGACAGTAAATGACAGCAGGGTTCTACTTGGAGGTGGATGGCCCGAGATGGTGATGGCTAAGGCGGTTGATGAACTAGCTAAGAAGACTCCAGGTAAAAGGTCTCATGCAATTGAGGCTTTCACCCGTGCACTTTTGGCAATTCCAACCACCATTGCCGACAATGCTGGGTTAGACAGTGCTGAGCTGATTGCTCAGCTTCGTGCTGAACACCACAAGGACGAAAGCAATGCAGGAATTGATGTCATCTCTGGATCTGTGAGTAACTGATTTAAGATTTTTGAAATGAACATTGTTGTCATGCTATGAGTTCAGAATAATTTCTGAGTATGGAGCTGTTCTGAGCTTTGTTGTCTCTGCTTTCTTTTTGCTTGACTTTGCCTTAAGCATTAAAATAAGTGCAAGATGGAATTGATAAAAGGTAAAACTGATGCGATATCCTAAGGTTAGATCTAGTTAGAAAATTTAGTCAGATCTGTTTTCCTTCACCCTAACCACCATCTAACTTTAAATAGTTGGTGCTTAATTTGATTGCAACTTGATGTTTGAGAAAGTCAATGTTTGACTCTCTCTCTTGTGGATAAGTCATTGTTTTCCTACCTCTTACCCTCTGTTTTACTAGTTTGATAATAGGTCTATTGCTGATACTTTTAACGGTAAAGCAGCAGCTATTGGTGGCCTTACAACCTCATCTATTCATTGCCTAAAGGTTGTTTGCAAACTATAGAAATAAGAAGCAATAGGCGAGTTAATTGACATTAACCGAAATGGAAGAGATGGATCGGAAAGTCTTTTTCCTTGTGTGGCTTGAATGGAAAGGGACAAGCAACAATAAACTGTCCTTTTCTCTTCCGACTCAGGAGGGGGCTTTCTTTCTTTTTCCTTTGTTTTTGTTCTTCATCTGGTTTCCGTTCCATGGCACTATTAAATTTTTGTAATCATGTGCATACGACGATCATATTCTTGCTTGCTTATTAAGAGTAGTACTTGTCTAAATTTACTTATCCAACTGGGCATCTTTGACAGGTTGGAGATATGTCAGAGCTAGGAATATCCGAGTCATTCAAAGTCAAACAGGCAGTATTGCTATCTGCAACTGAGGCTGCTGAGATGATCCTAAGGGTTGACGAAATCATCACTTGCGCCCCACGGAGGAGGGAGGGAATGTAAAAAAAACACTATTGGTCATGTTTAAGCTGTTGAGACGACTCGTATTATTATGGTTTGAGAATTTGAGGTGTTAGGTGTTGACAGTCGTAAACGAACCAAAATGATTGATTGCTACTGGAACCATGCTAATATGCACTACGTTGAGTAGTTTATTTTGTTTTTGTTTTTTTGAGGAAATGTTTTGGTTTTGTTTCATCATTTAAGTTTTAAGTAAATGCATGGTTCTATTACTCTAGACATGTATTTGTTTTCTATCTACACTAGTGATTTTGTCATTTCAAGCATGAAAGAGTTGTTACCACTATGTGTAAAGTCATAATTCTCTACTGTATATAAGTTGAAGTCGAACAAATCGCAGTTAATGACTGTTACTGCATAAACTAAGCCAAATTTTAAAATTATCATCTTAATTTTAGTAATATCGTAACATTTTTAACGATAGACAACTGAATTTTCAGAACCATACAATACTGTACATAAAGCAAGCACCTCTAAGATAAAGTTACACATGCATGGAGTGGATGATCAGCCTTGAATCTTGGTTAAATTGAGTATCTATCATCTGTCTTGTTAAATTAGTAAAAACATCAACATCTAAACTTGGACATCCAAGTCACAAGATTGAGAAATCATCATTCTTGTTACATCTTTAAAAAACTCAAACAAAGTTAAAAAAAAAGTGAGGTCTAACATGCTTGTAATTTGCATCTAGTGTATTTTGGGTTTGAACTTGAACCATAAGATGCAGTGTACTTTTAGTGAAAAGACAATCCTGCCTCAATGTCCTTTGATTTGTAGCTCAGTGTGCAACAATGTTGGTAGCGGTAATGCCATTTTTTAGGACCTGCCAAACAAAACGCCATAGATACTTGAAAAAAAGTTATCCTAAGGAAAACCAAATCATGGGAAGTCTTTGTCAATCATTTTCCTGAATCTGATAAAATTAAGCACGATGGAGACGTGTTATAGAAGACATCTTCATTTGATGAGTCCAGAGATGGGATGCATGCAGAAAGATCATTTGTAGGATTACACTGGGTATATTTTTGTTGTAGACTCGGAGAGGGGTTGATTCTAAGATGTTTAATTTGCAGGATATGCATGCATGTAAGAGAAGTATGGCAAACTCATAGATATTTGCACTAAAACAAGGAAATCTGCTAACCTTTAATTTATGTTATCTTGACATCGCGAAGAAGTCTAGCAGCCATGGCACCACATCTTCTAGCTTCCCAATCACTAAGGTTTCTGTTCTCAAGATCCATAACCAGGTTATTGTCTACCTTGCCCTCATTGTCAATCACCTCACCTTGATTAAGCCCATATTTACTTTCATCTTCGTCTGATTCATTCTTAGTTTCTGTTTCCCCAATCTCTTCTGTCTGCTGCTGAGCCATCTGTCTAACAATTTCCGAGGTACTTCCTTGTGACTTGAAGCTCATTATGTATAACTGGATGCTTGGATGTTGGTATGTACTATCCATCTGCATAAAAATAGGTCCACATAAAAGATCAGCTTCATGGGTTGGAGAATTCGGGACCAAAAACTTAGCCATAATCGATATGATTATTTATGGGTTAATACCTCAGATGGTCACTCAACTATCCACTTTTGCCTCAGAAAGTCACTCAACTTTTAATTTTCACTAAAAAGTCACCATGTGAGTGACTTTCTGAGGAAAGACTGGATAGTTGAGTGACCATCTGAGGTATTAACCCGATTATTTATTTGGAAGCCCTTTCTACAGAAAATCAACAAAACCGTTTACAAATGCAAAGTTCACTGCATTAAGTTCAACAATATACACATAACTGATGATGATAGGAGATTCTATGGCCTAGTTACCTTTGCTTTTGGAACAGTTTTGACCTCAAAATGTCTCTTCCACGTCTCAAGCATCTTTTCATGGACATTTGTTGATCGGATTTCATGACCCAACTATAAATGAGAAGTTCATTAATTAATAATAACAAAAAGAGAATTGGTTAAAGAAAATAAATTTCGCAAGTTCTATAAAACATTAGAGAGGATACAACACCAGAATTGTTGTCTTTGGTCCAGACAGTGCAATTATTGTCTGCAAAAGCGGTTCCAAAAGATGCTCTGCATAAACCTAGTAAAGATATGGAAGTATTAGTGCAGATAAAACTTTATATGAGCAAGTAGAATTCAATTACCATATAGATGATAAAAACTTACAACGTCAGTCCCAATGATATAGTCGAATGGAGGGCTAACAGCCTTTATATGAGTTTCATTACCCCAGTCCAACTCTGCAGCCTGTATGGAACCAAATGAATCTACAAGGAATAGAGCTTTCAGTCAGATCATAGTAAACAAAGTTCAGTTTGCATACAAAAGTACGACAAATGACAGAGAATATACAGTTCAAAAAGCTAAAAAGATCCAAATAGCACATTAATTTGAAACCTGGATCTGAGATTGTCTGCATGATCCTGGAAGTATTACGCTCAACGTTTCTCATTAGCAATGGCAAAACCTCAGTTTGGTCAGTTGAAACTACATCACATCCAAGCAATGCCATGCCTGTGGAAATTTGTTCCATCTCAGACAAAGAACCATGTAACTGTAGATAGTATCTAACAGAATTGAGTCTAATTAAAGTAAAGGCAGCCTACCAAATCCTGCTACGCCACAACCTGCCCCAAGTTCAATCACACGCTTTCCTTTCAATTTAGATGGAGAAAACCTCCCCTTTCGACAATTTCTTTCCTATAATTTCAAATCAAAAGTTTCAAGCTAAAAACGTCAAAACTGAAGGAGTAGGAGTGCTCAAAAAAGTATATACATGTACATGTAGATATATATAAGCTTGAATAACTGAAGAAAAAGGCTCAACATTTAAAAGCCAATGATCTCTGTATTCAGCCTCAACTCGGAAAAGGGAAAACAAAAAAGGAAAATAAAAAATCACAGTCAGGTTTAAGAAAAATGGAAAAGAGAAGGAATACAGTATGGTAGCAAGGATAAACAAATTATTCATGTCTTACAGTAAAATAGAAACTCATATCATTTTTGTGCGTAGCAGATCAAAACAAAGCAGTGTTGAATAAATTGAAGTTGAAGCATACTAGAGGGGACTTAAAACCTTACCAGAAATTTTACTAAAACCATAGATGCATCCCAAACAGTAGTGCCTAAATGCTTCGAATTAGGATCCTGTCATAAAATAAAGTGAAAAAGAAAGACCAATAATAAAATTCAAGATACAATATTGGAAAGAAGGTGGAGGTAGTAAAAAAAAAAAAGGTTTGACAAGAAACAGAAACTTATATCCACGCGGTGTTTGGTAAAACATGCTATTCATTTCTACCTCACTAGAGATGCCAAAATTCAAATGGCATGAAAATAGGGAATCTCACTGTGGGTCAGGAGTCACTAACATAGCCAAAAAAAAAAAGAAAGGCTACATACTATATTCAAAGGCCTAATTACCTGGCAAAACTGAAGCTGATGACCTAGAACATCAATGAAAATCGCAGAAGTGTGTGGAGAATTTAACCTGGTTAAAAATTGAGACTTTAGATCACCAAGTGACATAAACACAAGAAATCACGAGCAAGAGAAAACCAACATCTGTAAGTATGTCAAACATAGGCATAATTTTCAAAAAAAAAGGTGAAATTTAGGTAGTATAATCATTCTGAGAAAGTATAGACATAATTTTACAGATGTTACAAACTAAGTGAAGATAACACACAGTTTCGCCAAAATTTTGTAGTCATTACATTTGGTTCTATCAATTAATTAATGCTAAATAGGCAAAGTGATCAGATTGATTGCATTTTTCAAATGGTGGTATATAAGCAATAGAAATCAACGACAACGCCATAGTCCCAAACAAGTCTAAGCAAGACAGATCAATTCGGAAAACAATTTTACATTGTCCTTCGTCCCATAAGTAGCATTACAAGCTCATTGTCTCCTCCCCACCTCCCACCCCCTAAGCCCCCAACTCCCTACTCCCCACCTCATCCCAGTGGCAGAGCAAAGAATTTGGTGAATACTGTGTAAATGTTCTTCTTATACACCTCTAATAACTAACATTTAACCTCCGTACACCACATAATTTTCATGACCACCCTTCGCCTAAGGTGACTCCGCCCATGCCTCACCCTCATAAACTCCCAATCTCACCTCACCCCATAGTATCTTCCTAGCAGTGTTATCAAAAAGCAAAAAGCGCAAAAACTCTTTAAGCTATGTTGAGGCTTTAGGCACAAAGTGCAAATAAAGCATGAACTTTACTGAAAAACAGTACAAAGGAAGAAAACATACAAATATATATATATATATATGTTTAGTCCAAGACTAATAATTATAAGCATAAATGAAACTTATATGAACAAAGAAATTGAAATAAAATTACGATATAATAAAATATCAATTGTTTAGTGTAGAAGCTCATTGACAATAAGGAAAAGTATCCCTTAGAACCTTGATGACGACACTGAAGGGCACATGATGTGAAGCAAAACGTTCAACACATTGTGTGAGCCTCACTTCATTCAACGTGCCTTTAACAACACTACTTCCTAAATTACATATAAATGTTCTTGCGATAACTTTTTTTAGGCTTACTTACCGAACACCAGAAAATAAGCAAGAAATCTACTTATATCCGAGAAAACATTTTCCATATATCAAACACCCTAAAGAACACATTTTTAGTGTGTAATTACAATTAGAATGACTACAAATATGTGAATATGAAATAAGCAATTCTAAGACCAAATAAGAAAAGGAAAAATGACAAATATATCTCGAACTATAATGGTACGGAGATACCCTCCGTCATACTTTTGGACATTGGTGCCCCTGCCGTCCAAAAACTAGAGCATATATATGCTCTAGTTTTTAGACGGCAGGGGCACAATTATCCCAAAAATATGGCGGAGGGTATTTGCATACTATTTACCATAGTTCGGATATATTTATCCTTTTTCCCAATAATAAAATGTTAGAAGAGGCACATACCTATCTGCCTCCATAGAGAATCAATGCACGGAGTTGAACAACACTTTCAGCTCGAATTTATCCTTCAGTCAAAAATGAAAAAACGATTTTTTTTTTTTTCACTTGCTGAAAAATTGGGCAAATCGTTTCATCAGCAAGTAAAACTAAGAAAAAAAATCTGGTGAATAAATTAATCAGCTCAAATTAGATAATATTATATACCTGATCAAATTATGCCGGAAAATCAAGTGAGTTAACCAAAACTGCGCCGTGGTATTAGTCGTCGCTGTTTGTTTACTCTAGGTTAGGGGTATTTTAGGGTTTTCCGTTATTTTTAGCAATGTTATTCTTGTACCTTTTTAGGTTTTAAAGTAAAAAAACCTTTTTATTTCACATTGCTGTGGTTAGAAGCAGTCAGTCTCCTTCACATCACAAGTCTTCAAACTATACTGCTCTTTTTTGCCCAGTTTACAGGTTAGTTTCTTCCTTTTTTTTTGTTTGGCCTTTTTAATGTTATTTATCACTGTTAGTTAGGTTTAAGAATGTGTTAATTTCTAAAAGGTATGGGTGAAATTGCCCGAAAAGAAAGTATAGCTGCTATTTCTTTTGGCTTTTACCTAGAAAGAAGACAGGATCTTCTTAGATATTTAGATGGTATGAGTAAGCATGTATTTACTGAAACCTATTGAATTACAATTTTAGTCTCCAATTTTAACCAAATACCTGAGGACACTATTCATGTCAAAGGTATAATATAATTAGACAATGTTGAATTAATATCCTCTTTTTATCTATTTGATTTCTCTTTTCCATTGCCAGTAGTAATGTATCTGTTAGGAATGATAAAAAATTAGCCAAAACTATCTATTTATGTTTTTTTCCCCACAATTTCAAAACTGGAGAAAACATGGGCTAAAGCCCATTCCTGTTGAGGCTATGTCTGCAAACTCCAAACCCATATATATTTTAACCCGACATAAAATTAAACATCTACACAGCCGCCTGTTGCCATCTCTTTCTGAAACATAAAAGGTATATTTTTTTTTTTGTTGAGGAATTTGGGGGTTATTGAAAGTTTAATAAAATGTTGTAGTTGTGTTGAATTGATTTTCGTTTCAAGAATCCATTATACATTCCTATTCTAATAATCTATTAGAATTTGAGCTTTGCCTTTGGTCCAGGCAAGTTTGATAAAATGTTGTAGTTGTGTTGAATTGATTTTCGTTTCAAGAATCCATTATACACCCTCTATTCTAATAATCCATTAGAATTTAAGTTTGGTCATTAGGTCAAGTTTGATAAAATTGATTTTTGTTTCAAGAATCCATTATACACCCTCTATTAATAATTAAGTTTGATAAAATGTTGTAGTTGTGTTGAATTGATTTTCGTTTCAAGAATCCATTATACACCCTCTATTCTAATAATCCATTAGAATTCAAGTNCCATTATAATTTAAGTTTTGCCCTTACACATTAGGTCAAGTTTGATAAAAGTGATTTTCGTTTCAAGAATCCATTATACACCCTCTATTAATAATTAAGTTTGATAAAATGTTGTAGTTGTGTTGAATTGATTTTCGTTTCAAGAATCCATTATACACCCTCTATTCTAATAATCCATTAGAATTCAAGTTTTGTCCTTTGGTTTCAAGAATCCATTATACACACTCTATTAATGATTATTGAGATCATGACCAAACCTCTATTCTAATAATCCATTAGAATTTGAGCTTTGCCGGTGGGTCTTGGAGGGCATTATGTACACACACCCATGGTAGAGAGGCTATATCTGATAGCAAATAAGTTATTATAACAATAACATGCTTAGTATAATTCTACAAGTGGGGTTTTGGCGAGGGTTCTAGCTTTGTGTAACCTACTTTCAATATTTTGTTTTGTTTCTTCTTGTTGGTAGATCTCAGAGCCATTTCCACCATTTGTATTGTTTATATTCTCATTGTTAGTCACACCTCGGCTTTTCAATATGGTTGTAGTTTGAACCTTTGAAACCTGGAACTTTTAACTAAATTGTAAGCGCGAAAGATTCATAACTTACTTATTTTCTGTCTGTTGATGCTGATATTTATCTAAATGCAGTTAAATAAGTTGCAACTTCAGGGAGTTTAATTCCCAGCTCCTGGGAGGAGAAATTCTGAATGTGACTCAATCTATTTCTCTTGAACTAATTATAGATTTATTTTATCAAAGCTGCTATGAGTGATCCGGCAACCGAATCGAATGATGTGCATTCAAGCTCCGAAGAAGCTAAGAAGCCCCAGATTGAGCCTATTCGGATGCCTACTGTGGAGGAAATAAGGGGCCAAGACATTTGGAACAACTGTGCAGTTCGTAGTGTTGTTAGCGGAGTCATGGGTATGCTTTAATCACAAGGATCTCCTAGTTGTTTGAATTTTTGTGTCGTATTGTTTTGTGTTTATTTTATGGATATTTTGTCCAAAATGTTGTTCTTGCAATCCCTTAATATAATGAATCATAATACTTTTCTTTATAAAAAAGGATGTCAAATTTTCTAAGTTTGATATCATAATAAAGTTACAAGTGACGAGGTAATCCAAGGTTTTTTTTTTTTTAGACTTAATTCCGTTGCTATGACTGTTATTCTCTTGTACTCGTGGAGTTGGAGTTGGGAATGCGAGAGCTTGTTTAAGTTAGCTTACAAGCTCTATCAAGTATCAACTTTCATTGTTTGTGAATGAATCTGTATCTAAAATATAATTGGATAATTTTTTCTGCTCAACTTGAAATCTTATGTCGATGTTTATGGACTTTGCTGTGAGGTTACTTCTGGGGTCCATCGAGATTCTAGTGATGCATTTTTTAGTTTTGTAGGAGGGGGACTGGGTTTGTTCATGGGTATGTTTCTCGGGGCATTGGATAACCCAATAATGCAAGAGGAAATGACTACTAGGCAACAAATTGTATACCAAGCAAAGCAGATGGGTCGAAGGAGTTGGAGTTCATGCAAGACTTTTGCTGTTATGGGTTTGGTTTTCTCTGCTGCTGAGTGTACAGTTGAGAAGGTACTTTTGATCCTTAGAGAGGATAACCATGTGGTATTCTGCAATTGTCGTTTTACAGTTTTCCTGTTCATTTTTTGAACCAATGAGTAAAGTTGGAAATCATTCTCACTATTAGAATCGGATACTTCTGAAATATTCTAAAACTCAAATGTCACAAGTAACTGTTTTCTTATCTTATGTTCAAAGGTACGGGCGAAGCATGACATTACAAATACAGCAGTTGCAGGGTGCGTAACAGGTGGCACATTATCAGCTAGAGGTAAAACTTGTTACCTTGATCATGCAAAAATGTGTACGAAGGGTTCTTCAGTAGATATACTTTCCTATCTGACGTGATTGTTATATGTTTCATATTATCAAAATGTAACTCATGCCTAACAAAGAAGAAAGATGAAATAGTATGTTTAACAAAAGCTTTTCGACGAATAGGTGGTTTTGGCTACTTAAAGAGAGAGTGCGTCCAACCATTTGAGAGGAGAGTTTGGCCTCAGTTGAAACGACTGTAGCTAATCCCAACTAGTTTGGGATCAAGGCATTGATCCCATATATCTAGTGCTATACATAACAGTATCAAAGACCAATTTCTTATTCTTAACTAAATTCATATGGATGACAGTGGTGGATAGGCAAGACGAGTTCATTGGTTGAAAACTGCCATGTAGCTCTTTCAGATTTCAAATAGCGGAACTGAGCTAGAAGTCAGGGTGTCACTCATCATGTAGAATTCACCTGTTCTTTCTCGGTGCTTTTCCTTTTATTTTTTGGTCTACTCTTACTTGAAAAGATTGGACTGCATTACTTTGTCCCAAGCTGCGTTTATAAGGTGGAAATGCAGGGTGGGGTGCTTTACTGATCAGGGGTTTCAAACAACAGCAACAAAAAGGGTAGAGTAGAGTATACATAGACCTTATCACTACCTCGTGTAAATGGAAAGGTTGTTTCCAAAAAACCCTCGGCTCAAGTATATAAAATCAAAGTAGAGGAAGAAGAAAATAATGAAGAATCAGGGGTTTTAAAATATTTGAGAAAATAACAAGTAAAAATTTGAATTTATAACTACAAAAAGTTTGTTGGAACATAATAATAAATCTACACAATAATATCCTGAACTCTCCTAAATTCTTAGCTATAGAACAACACAAATATAATTTGTAGTCAATTACTTGTACTAAGATTAAGAAATAAATTTGTTCGGGAATACATGACGGACAATCTGATGCATAAAGCCCACACAAGCCATTCCTGTGGCGACGGGTGGAATAGTTCATAACATAAAGCATGCATAGGGAACAACACACCTATTGAGGTGCTAGTCCCATGGGATTTTAGCCTCCTAGAACCCCGTCAAAGTGGTTAGATTTTCCATGCCTCAGTGGATGAGTCCCAATTTTACATTTCAAAAGATTGATCATGAGGCAAGGTATTATTATACTGAAACGTGAGTTTGCTACTTTTATTATCTTAAACAGCCATAATGAAACGTCCTCACTCAAACTGTTTTGTTGGAAGCCATATTGTTCACCAACCAAACACTGGAAAGTGAATGCATCGTGAAATTATTTCTTTCATGCCAAACACATACCTAGTGGAAAATGAGCAAACAAATTGCAATGGGGGTCTCTCCTTCATAATAGACATTTTGATTTCGACAAAATCGCTAGATGACTAGCATTCAATATTGTTTTCTCTTTGTCTGTTCTCCCTGAGAAAGTTGCACCTGGAAGTACTACTGTTTTCGGCTGCCAACTGGGTCTTCTTTTCGTATTTTAGTTTTCATCTAATGAGCGTTTGACTTAGTTTTTTTGCCTAATTGAATTGCGGTCTCTCCTTCATTTCAGGTGTTTTTGTTTGATAACATTGACACAGGCTTTCAGTATTGTATACAATTTATTTATATTCTCCCTTCGAAAATTAATGGTTGGAACTGTACTGTTTAACACATGCTTTCTTATTTTAGCTTTTGAAGGATTTTTTTGCCTTAGTTTTCTTAGAGCAAAACCTATAATCAAAGTGAGAATCCCAGTCAAGTATTTAAGATTCCATTTGATCTGGGGTGTTGGGGGAGTTGAAACTTCTCCCTCGAACAATCAAGACACTACGTGCCCAGATTTCCATTTACAGGTAGTGAGATTTCAGTATTGGAGATATAGGTGATTAAGACAGGACATGACGTAGTTGCAACTTATAGAGGACATGACCTTAGATAGGAGGTTGTGGTTTGCCACGGATTAGGGTAGAGGCTAGTAGGTAGTAGAGCGTTGTCTTGCTTATCCTTCCATACTGGTAGTCATAGTATTTCTCCTTTACTTTCTTGTCCTTCGGTTTCTGTTACTATTTACTGTCTCTTGTACATCAATTATCACTCTATTTTGTTGTAGTTATTGTTCCTTTCTTTTTGTCATGCTTTCTTAGTATTTTTCCATGATTTCTTCACTTCCATTATTTCTTTTGATGTGCGTTTCCTTGAACCGAGAATCTATCAGAAACAGGCAATCTAACTCCCAAGGTAGGGGTAAGGTTTGCGTACACTCTACGCTCTTCAGACCCCACTTGTGGGATTACAATGGGTTTATAATACAATCTGATTTTGTTTCAGGTGGACCAAAAGCTGCGTGTATGGGTTGTGCTGGCTTCGCGACATTTTCAGTCTTGATAGAGAAGTTCTTGGATAGGTATCACTAATCCAAGTTGACAAGATAGATCATTCTTCAGCCTGGATGATGTAACCTACACCAACCTACTTTATATTTAGAATCAGATTCTTTTTGTTCCCATTCTATGACAGTGCACAGTGTTGTAGATGTGCCATGCTGCTCACTTTCATTGTCGTTTTTGTCCGATTCGTAGCTTAAATGAAAGAAATGAGGATTCATATAGACGATTCTAACTTGTTTGAGACTGAGACGTAGTTATTGTTAATTTGCCCTTTGTGCATTCCTTGAGTTTGTGCTTCTGGTCCTAGAAACTTGTCAATTTTCACAATGTCCTTTATTAGGTATGTAATAAAGTGAATCAAATAAAGTACGTTCATGTTAATGTTTTATTAATATAAATTTCACTATGATATACTTTTTCTCATTTATTAATCAAGTAGTGGGGAAAACACACGTTTGCTATATTCAAATGTTGTGAATGTGCTCACTCAAAAAAGTTAAACAATAACCATTATTATTATTAAAGTTAAATAATAATAACAATAATAAAATTAATTCAAGAAAAGTTTGATAGTTTTAGGAAAACTATACAAATTAGACCCATTAGGTAAAGTATTTATCTAAATTCAACCCAACCCAATATATTTATCATTGTTCTATTCACTGAAATACTGTTGATACAATCAGAGTATATACATACTTTAATGATATCTATATACACTGATAGTATCAACCAGTAATTGAACAGTCTTTTCATTGAAACACTGTCTCTTCCTCCTTGATGCCATCAGAGTATATATATATATATATATACTCTAGTGGTATGAATGAGTAACTGAGTAGTGTTTTCACTGAAGCACTGCTTCTTCCTCAGAGTATATATATATATATACTTTGATGGTATCATGTAGTAAACGTGAATTAGTAGTTAAAAACTAGGGATATAAAAGTAAGGGGGTAATCGCTTATAAATAGTTTCTCTTTTTGGGGTACAAGTGTTCATTTTCCTTAGTTTTAAGGGTAATAGCGGACCAAAAAAATGAGGTAAGTGGCATTTGTAGCCAAATAGGTGGATAAATGTTATATTTAAGGGTAACTTATAGAAATCTCACTAGTTTAAAAGCTAATTACTTAGATACATGCTAGTTTGCAATATTACGAATCTTACCAAATTTTAGTGCCTCCAGATACATGTATCTCGGGATACATTGAGTCAAAATTAGTTTTAATTTGTTCTAGATACACTGTATCCAAGTGGATTCACATGTATCTGGGATACATAGATAAATCCCGCTCGCTTCCCTCGCCCTCCCATCTCAATCGCCACTCTCTAATATATATAATATCCTAGATACATGCGAATCCTACCACATGCATTCACATGTATCTGGCGTGATTCACATGTATGTAGGTCGCTCGCCTCCCTTCCTATTTCAATGTATACGATAGCAAAAAACATATATCTAGGTGTATGACTTGCAATTTGTTATAAAATTATTAANTCTTAAAAAAGACAAGAGTATTAACTGCTTAAAGTAGTAATCTGCAACCCTGTTTTAATTTTAGAACAGCCCGAACAAATGATATATATATATATATAATTAGATAATTTCTCCCCACATTTTCAGATAGTCCAACGATAGTTTTGCCCTTCTCAATAAACATCTCTATCATTGATTAGCAAAGCTTGACCTAATGAAAGAATATTCGTGGTAAGTGGTCACTAATGACGGTGATAATTAAGTGCTCTTATGTATTAATTAATTAATTAATTAATAGTGACACGACACAAAATCTGATTAATCACCCCATAATTTTTAATTAACATAAATAACATGGGCAGCACTAAAGCCAAAAAACATATAAAATGAAAAAAAAAATGTTGTTAGTGGGAAACAGATTAGACTTTCACCAATTAATAGGTTCTCTTTTTCACTGTTTTCCACTTATTATAATTACCTTCTCTCGTTTTATATTAGTTATTTATTTTTTAGAAAAAAATTATAAATAAAAAAATATTTTTACTAATTTATCTTTTAAGAATTAAGAAAAGAATTATTTAAAAATAATTAATTCTATCTTAATTTATATAATAAATAATTTAAGATAATTATTTATCGTCATATATATATATATATATATATATATATATATATTCAAACGTAGATAAGTCAACTAGCTACGACTCTTTATTAGGTAGTGTTCTTTTGTTTCTCTTTCTGTTTAAATTAATAATATGATAATATTTAACTGATATATAATTGGATTATGAGGACATACGTAATGTGTTAGGGGAATATGACGTATATTTCCATCATTTTTTCATAATTTTTTTGCAGACAAAGACAAACTTTTGGGGTATCCCAAGGCGCCAAATTAATGAGCTAGTACACACGAAAATCAAGAAAGTCACGTAATTCTTAAAAGTGTGGCTCGTAATAACAAAAATATGCTTTAGAAAATTGGTGGGAATATACGTAATGCTCCCCCAACTCATTACGGATGTCCTCATAAAAAAATTTCAGAATTTTTTTTGGTGTGTTCCAAGGCGCCAAATTCATGGGCTAATACACACAAAAAATCAAGAAAGTCACGTAATTTCTAAAAGTTGGCTCGTACGTGTAAAAATATGCCTTAAAAATAATAGGAGTGTACGTAATGCTCCCCCAACTTATTACAGATGTCCTCATAAAGTTTTTTCAGAAAAAAATTCGGGTTGCCCCAAGGCACCAAATCCATGGCTTAACATAATACACATGAAAAACAAAAAAAGTCACGTAATTTTTAAAAGTTGGTTTGTAAATGTAAAAAATATGACTTAAAATGATGGGAGTATACGTAACGCTCTCTCAATTCATTATGGAGATCCTCATAAAACTTTTTCAGAAAGAAAAAAAAATTGAGTACCCCAAGACGCCAAATTCATGGGCTAATACACACAAAAAACTAAGAAAATCGCGGAACTCCTAAAAGTTGACTTGTAAATACTAAAATATGCCTCCACTAATCTTCTTGACTCCTTCATATGTTTAGTTCACATCCTCTTAGTAAACATAATATTAATTTCACCACTAATCATGCATTACGCTTTTATCACTGCATACGACATTTTTTATGATACACATGCAATTTGATGAATGATTAGGTGACTTCAAGGAAGCGGATACGTTCCGTAATGAAGAAAAACATTATGTTATTGTATGGAATTAAAAATGTCATATCATATATTACCTAAAAAATATTTTGTATAACTTTTGTGGCCACTATTTAAACAACTTGTATATTAAAGTCTAAAGTAGCCACTTGATGAGCTCACCATATGAAAAAGAACCACACAAGTTATATATATATGACGTTTATGTTTTTTGTGGCAAAAATGAATGAAAATGTGAATGTATAAAGTAGGCAGCTTTATATAAAAATAGATCTTATTTTTAAATAAATAATCATGAATTTTCAATAATATGAGTCTGTAATTATTGACTAGCTAAGAAAATATATTTAATACCTTATTTCTTATGTGTATGCAATGGTATTTTATATTTCTTAAATAATTATAGTTTATATGTGAAAAATTAGTATTGATATCATAGTAGAATATTAAATTATCGCATGTTTGGATTAATTTAAATTTATATCACGTAAGATTTATTAGATTATATTTAAACAAATATCATATTTTATATTTATTTTCTAAATGATTATCTATCCAAATTTTAGTTTGAAACTCTTGTAATTAACCTATTTTCTTTTAGTTAACCCTAAGTTTGGGATAAATGCATGCGAAATTTGATTATACTTTATTAGATATAATATGGATCACAATGGGACACCACTTTCTTTCAAGTTCAAACGAGTTTCAAAGAAGAAAAAATCAGATTTTACTGATTTTTGTGTGTTCACAGATTTTTGGTGATAGAATTTCAAAAAAAAATTTACCGAAATTTTTCATAGACGTCCGTTACGACCTTATTAATGGAGCCAGTTGGTCCTGAGGGGCAAAATGACCCATTTTCAGGTTCAAACGAGCCCCAAAGTAGGAAAAACATGATTTTACCGATTTTCTTGTGCTAGTCCATGGATTTTTATTGATTCGAGATTCCAGAACTTTTTTCGCCGAAAATTTTCATGTACATTCATTACGACCTTATTAATGGCGTCAGTTAGTCCCGAGGGGCAAACAAACCCATATTCAAGTTCAAATGAGCCCCAAAGAAGGAAAAATCAGATTTTACCAATTTTCGTGTGCTATAGTCCACAGATTTGGTGATAGGATTCCAGAATTTTGTTTTGCCAAAAATTTTCATGGATGTCCGTTACGAAATGGAGACAGTTGGTCCGGAGGGGTAAACATACTCATTTTCAAGTTCAAACGAGCCCTAAAGAGGGAAAAACCAGATTTTTACCGATTTTCGTGTGCGTCCATGGATTTTTGGTGATTCGAGATTCCAGAATTTTTTTATCAAGTTTTTTCATGGACGTCCGTTACGATCTTATTAATGGCGTCAATTGGTCTCGAGGGGCAAACAAGTCCATTTTTAAGTTTAAACGAGCCTCAAAGCAGGAAAAACCAGATTTTACCGATTTTGTGTGCTATTAGTCAACAATTTTTTGGTGATAGGATTTCAAAAAAAAATTTACCGAAAGTTTTCATGGACGTACGTTACGACCTTATTAATGGAGTCAGTTGGTCCCGAGGGGTAAAAGGGCCCATTTTCAAATTCGAATGAGCTCCAAAGCAGGGAAAACTAGATTTTACCTATTTTCGTGTGCATAGTCCATGAATTTTTGGTGATTCTGGATTCCAGAACTTTTTTTGCCGAAAGTTTTTATGGACGCCCGTTTCGACCTTATTAATGTCGTCAATTGGTCCCGAGGGGAAAACATGCCCATTTTCAAGTTCTTACGACCCCAAAGAAGGAAAAACTGATTTGTGTGTGCTATAGTCCACATATTTTTGGTGATAGGATTTTAGAAATCTTTTTACTGAAATTTTTCATGGACGTCCTTACGTCTTTTTTAATGGAGCCAGTTGGTCCCGAGAGGCAAACGGGCCCATTTGAAGTTCAAATGAGCCACAAAGCAGAAAAAACTAGATTTTAGCGATTTCGTGTGCTATTCATGGATTTTTGGTGATTCGGGATTCCGGAGCTTTTTTTGTCAAAATTTTTCATGGACGTTCGTTATGACCTTATTAATGGTGTCAATTGATCCAGAGGGGCAAACATGTCCTTTTTTATTAATGGCGTCAATTGGTCCCGAGGGGAAAATATGCCCATTTTCAAGTTCAAATGATTCCCAAAGCAGGAAATACCAGATTTTACCAATTTTCATGTGCTATAGTCCACAAATTTGATCGATTTTCGTGAGCTATAATCCACATATTTTTGGTGACAGAATTCCAGAATTTTGTTTGTCGAAGTTTTTCATGGACGTATGTTATGTCCTTATTAGTGTAGTCAGTTGGTCCCAAGGGGCAAACGAGCCCATTTTCAAGTTCAAAGGAGCTCCAAAGCAGAAAAAAATGATTTTACCTATTTTCGTGTGCTATGTCCTGATTCGAGATTCCAAAAAAAATTTATCCAAAATTTTTTATGGACGTCCGGTACGACCTTATTAATGGCGTCAGTTGGTCCCGAGGGGCAAACAGACCCATTTTCAACTTCAAGCGAGCCCCAAAGCAGGAAAAAACAAGATTTTACCAATTTTTGTGTGCTATAGTCTACAAATTTTTGGTGATAGAATTCCAAAAAAAAATTTCTGAAACTTTTCATGGACGTCCGTTACGACTTTATTAATGGAGGCAGTTGGTCCTCAGAGGCAAACGGGCCCATTTTAAAGTTCAAACGAGCCCTAAAGCAGGAAGAATTAAATTTTACCGATTTTCGTGTCCTATAGTCAATGGAATTTTTGTGATTCAGGATTCCAAAACATTTTTTGTCAAATTTTTTCAAGGACTTCTGTTACGACCTTATTAATGTAGTCAATTGGTCCCGAAGGGCAAACATGCCCATTTTCGAGTTCAAACGAGCCTCAAAGCAGGAAAAACCAGATTTTATTGATTTTTGTGTGTTATAGTCAGATTTTTGGTGATAGGATTCGAAATGTTTTTGTCAAAATTTTCATGGACGTCCGTTTCGACCTTATTAATGGAGCCAATTGGTCCCAAGAAGCAAACAGACTCATTTTCAAGTTCAAACGAGCCCCAAAGCAGGAAAATCCAGATTTTACCAATTTTCGTGTTGTATAGTCCATAGATTTTTGGTGATTCGTGATTCTAAAACTTTTTTGCCGAAACTTTTCATGGACGTCCGTTACGACCTTATTAATGGCGCCAGTTGGTCCCGAAGAGAAAACAGACTCATTTTCAAGTTCAAAAGAGCCCCAAAGCAAAAAAAATCAGATTTTACCGATTTTCGTATGTTATAGTCCAAAGATTTTTTGTGATAGGATTCCGTAATTCTTTTTACCGAAATTTTTTAATGGACGTCCGTTTCAACCTTATTAATGTAGCTAGTTGATCTCGAGGGGCAAACAGTCCCATTTTCAAGTTCAAACGAGCTCCAAAGCATGAAAAACCAAAATTTACCAATTTTTGTGTGCTGTAGTCCACAAATTTTTGGTAATAGAATTTCAGAATTTTTTTTGTGAAAAGTTTTCCATGGACGCACGTTACGACTTTATTAAAGGAGCCAGTTGGTCCCGATGAGAAAACAGGTTCATTTTCAAGTTCAAACGAGCCCCAAGGTAGGAGAAACCAGATTTTACCGATTTTCTGTGCTATAGTCTGTGAATTTTTGGTGATTCGGGATTCCTGAAATTTGTTTGCCGAAATTTTTCAGAGACGTCTGTTATGATCTTATTAATGGAGTCAGTTGGTCCCAAGGGGCAAACGGGCCAATTTTTAAGTCCAAACGAGTCGTAAAGCAAGAATAACCAGATTTTACCAATTTTCATGTGCTATAGTCCACAAATTTTTGGTAATAGGTTCAAGAATTGTTTTTGCCCAAATTTTTCATGGACGCCCGTTACCACCTTATTAATGGAAGTAGTTGGTCCTAAGGGGCAAACGAGCCCATTTTCAAGTTCAAACGAGCCCAAAGCAGGAAAAATCATATTTTACCTATTTCAGTGGTGATTCGATTAATTTAAATTTGTGCCCCATAGAATTTTATTAAAAAGAAAGTATTTCTATCAGAACTTTTTTCAATATTCAAGAATTCAAACCTTTATCTTCTTTTTATGCCTTTCCATCTGATGTTCAATATTTTTATTTATTTCTCAATTAATATGAATTCACATTGCGTAAAGAGAAGCATTCTCTATAATAAAAAAATCGTAGTACTTGAACGCCACCTAACTGTCTTGTTTTCAGTTCTCGTCCGACATCTCTGATATCCACTTTATTATTCTCAAATAATTTAAATTCGTCTCACATAAAGCTAATTAAACGTTAAAACGCTTCCTACCATAATTTTTCCATCCAACAAACTATTTTTGCCATAAAAAAGTGTATATTCAACCAACAAGTAAATAAAATCATGAAAAGTTAGACAACAAAAAAATTGTATATTTCACTTTTATCATAATACAAGAAATTTTGAACCCTCTCTCTATATATCACACAAATTGTGAACCTCAATTCTATCACACATCCCAACTTCTTCTTCTTTTTTTCAAAGAAACAATAAATAGTAGTAGTACATTATGTAAATATATTTAATTAACCAATAAATCAAATACATCACAGTTTCATATTTTGCTCATTAATAGTAATAACAACATGATTATTTGATAATTCTATTTTCTCCACCACTATCACCTTATTTGTATTAATTATTTCTTTACTACTTTTTGTGGTTTTAAAATTAGCTAATGAAGCAAGTTCATTAACCCCTTGTCCAATTTCTTCAACACAAATAACAATATCTGTTAAAATTGATGCAATTGTAGCTAATGGAATCACTTGTAGTAAATTAATTTCTTCCCAATTATTAATTCTTGATTTTAAAAGTGAATTTAATTTCTTGGCTGAATTTTTTGCATTTGTGACATGTTCATCAGCTGAAATTGGCAAATTCATTTTCCTCATAGATTTTGATAGTTCTTTTAGTGCTTTCCCACATTCTATGCTCATTTTCATTGATGTTTCTTTGATCATTTCCCTGATCTCCTCTGGTGCCTGAAATTGAAAAAGATCGAGTTTGAGCTCTATGCACTTATAGTACTATAAAAAAAATATTAATACAGTCAAGTAAGATCACTTAAAATGTAATTATACAACAATAACATATTCAGTGTAATTTCACAAGTGAGGTCTGAATAGAGTACTAGTTTGTACCCTACCTGATGAAGGTAGATAGATTTGTTGTTTCCGTTAGACATTTCAAAATAGGTGTGAAAAGGAAATGCAATAGCAAAAAAGCTAGTTTGAAAAATATTAATGGAAAAAAAACAATAGACCAAACAACTGTGAAAAGGAAATGCAATGGTAAAAAAGCTAGTTTGAAAAATATTAATGGAAAGAAAAACAATAGAAATAAAAACTAATATGATAGTTGAAGCAAAGAAAATAACAGATTTTTGAAGAGTTAAAGTTATGTACATTGACGATAGAAAATATAATTGCAATATCATATCACTTATAAGGAAACTATATATATATATATATATATATATATAGCTATAATAAATATTAGTAATTGGTAACTTGATAAAAATAATAACTTACTTTAATTTCAGAGTTGATATAGGCATTGAGTGCATCAATCCTACAGGCACATTGCCTAGTGAGACCTCCAATTTTCAAGTATTGTTTCCATGGATGTCTATACTTAAATTGGCCATGCCCTGGCTCCCATTGTGCAAAATTAGCCTGAATAAATGTAAAAAAAAAATTAAATACTTGAGTTAATTAGAAAAAAATGAAATTATATATATGTTCAAGAAAATGAAAATAACAAGAATTACATACCAAAGTTTCTTCAGTATTCTTTGAATTGAGAACACTTTTATACTCTATCAAGGATGTTTTAGTAACCTTTGATTCTGTAATATCCTCTGATGATTTAAAAATCTCATCTCCAAATCCTGCAATTTTCATTAAAATATGTATATTATAAAGTTATAAAACAACATAATCGAATTCTAGTTATTATTATTTTGTTCAATAATCCTCACGGTTTATAGTTCAGTGGTATCAATAAGAGTCTTTTTAAGATCTATCATCTCATTATGATCCATAATATCTATCTATTTAAAAGAGGTCGATTCTAATTCTAGTTATTATTATTTTATTCATCAATAATCCTCACGATTTATAGTTCAGTGGTATGAATAAGAGTCTTTTAAGACCTATCATTTCGTTATGATCCATAATATCTATCTATATATAAAATAAGTCTATTCTAATTCTAGTTATTATTATTTTATTTGATAATCCTCACGATTTATAGTTCAGTGGTATCAATACAAGTCTTTTAAGATGTATCATTTTGTTATGAACCAAATATATAAAACCACATATAAAAGAGGATTCTAATTCTAATTATCATTATTTTATTCAATAATCCTCACGATTTATAGTTCAGCAGTATCAATAAAATCGAGTCTTTTAAGATGTATCATTTCGTTATGATCCATGATTATCTATAGACTATATATAATATCATCAAAATAAATGGATTTTTTTTTTTACCTTCTAAGAACTTGCCAAGTTTTTCCATATTTTGTGCTACTAATTTATGTAGATCTTCACCAGCCCACACAGGGCAAACAACTATAGAAACAATAACACAAACAGAAGCACCCATGAGTATTGTTGAGATTCTTTTATGTGCCATATCCACTATTTCATCAACTCTAAAACCAGATATTGACACTAAACAAAATGTTAATATTAAAATTAACATTCCATAATCATATCTGGCCTTCACTTGTGGAAAGAATCTTATGAAAGTTAATGCAAATGCTGCATGCACAAGAAAATAAAATTGTCATGTTAGTAAGTAAAAGAAATAATATAAGAATTAACGACAGACAATTTCTATCATTGAATAAAAAAACAATTCATCGTTTATGTTTTGTTGAATATTAATGACGGATTATCAAAAAATCATGTTGGTTACTATGGACTAATATTCAGCGACAAAGTTTATAGCTAATTCTTGTTTTATAGGTAGTAGTGCATGATAAAAAATATGCATATATATAAGAGATTAAGAATGGCATTGTCATGTAATTTTTTTTATAAGAAAAACATGAATTAGCGACAAATGACTTCTATTTCTGAAAAGCAAAACTTTGTTGTTATTCCTATTTAAATATCATGAGATTAGCTATGAACTGTTTAGCGATAAATATAGGAATTAAAAAAAGAAATATAACCTTGTAGAAAGACAAATAGACCAAGAAGTATTGGCTCCACAACTTTACCAGTTGCACTAGCCAAATAATGTGCACCAACCCCTAGTGCACCAGCTAGCAAGGTTGCCATTCCCCTATTTAATCCTTTCCCAAGTGTAGCACCTACAAAAATAAAAAAAAATAAAAAAATCATCACTAATTAAAAAAAATATTTATTTAGTGACAATATAGTTTCAAATAGTATATATGACATGTGTATTTAAATGTATATCATCGTATAAACTGATATAGAAGAAGGAGGAGTGTATAACGTACCAACAGAAAATTCAAAGACGACTACCACAGTCATTATCGCCCACATGGTAGAAACACCAAAACCATTGTAAAGGGGTTGGAAATAGTAGAATAATGAAACTAAAGTGAGTGATAAACCAACTTTAAGTGAGTGAATCACTCTTCTTGGATCATCTTTAGCAATTGTCTTGAATTGCTTAGCAATTCCAACAATCTTAGTATATATTTTTTCATGCAAAGACTTGAACCATAATAATCCCTTAGTGAAAAAATTACTTGGCTTTTCATCATTGTTCATAGAAGCAATCTCCATAGTAAAAATAAAAATAAATATTGGACCAAATTTTGCAAAAAAAAAAATGCAAAAATAGAATGTGAGAGACAAGAAAAAGACAGAGAAGTTTATGGGATTGCTAATAAGACATGTTGTGTCTGATAGCCTCATATTTATAGAGAGAACAAAGGAATAATGGATGGTAGGGTATGCACTATTTGGATTAAATCGAATAATCAAATCGAATTAAATCGAATTTTTATTCATATTGGTTTTGGATTAATAAATTGCTTTGTTTGGTATATATAAAGTGTTTAGCTTTAGAATTAAATTACAGTTAACCACTTTTTGTCCCTTTTTGGTTATTGCCTTTACGTCTATATTTTATGTTTGAACATCTTTAATAGGTATACTTATAAGTATTGTGTTTTAAGTATTACTTATGATTTATATTAGAAAGTATATTTAAGGGATTCAATATTGTTACTTTGGTTACGTTATTAATTATTGACATAACCGAATAACCAAACCAAAAAAAGCCGAACCGAATAGAGGAAAACCAAACCAAACCAAATTTATTTTGAATCGGATTTGGTTACACTTTTACAAAACCAAAAACCGAAAAATCTAAACCAAATAGTGCAAAACCAAACCAAAAAACCGAATGCACAACCCTAATTGGATGGTGACAAAACAAGAAAATATTTTTAAAATATTGTAAAAAAATTATTTTATTTTTAAAGTGAATATTTTTAGGTGCTACTTTTCGTGTACGATGGAAGTACAAGGAAAGTGCATAAAAAAGAGAGGTTGAAAATGATGAAGTGAATTTTATGTTTTTTTTTTTTTTAACAAAAAAAGTTATAGTAAAATATATTTTAATTATCCATCTGTTATCCACACATTGAGATTAATGGGTCAAAAGTAAAGCTTTTTGTAGAATAGGGCAAACCATTTTTTGGGATCTTTTTAAGAACTTGTTAAAATTGGAATTGGTTGGCCATACAGCATTTTTTTTAGGCTTCTCACCAAGTGTCTATGTTCACAGTATTTATTTCGAAGCTCCATTAATTTAAATTTGAGTCAAAAGATCTCACTTTACTTTGGACGTGAAATACTCACTAAAAGGTAAGTTTATACTTAGATATCGAATTCAAGACCTTTTTTTTTTATAATGATAAAGAAATACTTATCACTAGAGAAACATAAATCACTTAACTGAATTGAAATTTACTGTATCGGACCAAATTTTTAAAATTCAGTATTTAGTACTTATTTTCAATTATCGAAATTAAAATTTGAAAATATTGAACCAAATACTAAATTACTACCCCTAATTATTTATTACTCCTATATATCTAACATGAGCTTTGATACATGTACTGATCATAGTGACCTAAGACAAAAAAAGAAGAAGCTAGATATGCAAAGTATATCAACTATCAATTGTAGTAGATTTTTTTTCTTCTTTATATCCATGATAAGCCATCCCTACTTACCATTTAACCACAAATTTTGATAGTGGCCACACATCTTTTATTTATTTATTTTTTTCATTTTTATACAATGTCTAATACTGCTTCTAAGCCTAACTAAATCAAAGTTGTTCTGGAAAATCATATTTTAGGGGTAAGATACTCTTATCAAAAAAAAAAAAATCATGTTCAAGATTCAAACTCAAAATCTCTAATTAAAATATAATGACCTGATTCGATCGATATGAGTAAGCCAATAGTGAAAGTATTTGAGCCAGAAAACTTTTTCAGAGCTTGACCTTATAAAGTTTCGTCAAGACCGCTATAGTGGGAGGCATCCCGTTATAGCAGAGTGTGCAGACCACTATAGCGGGGTTAGCTTCTGTTATAGTGGCGCCGCTATAGTGGGCCGAATCGGATTTTAGTGCAGAAATAGCTCCATAGTTTCTATTTTCTGCACTTTGAGTTCTTGAACTTGGGAGGGACGATTTTAGGCAGGTTGCACCAGTTTTCCCACATAATTTATCGGTAAAGGTAAGAATTTGACTCCCCGACCTTATGCATTGATTCTTAAACCTTAGAATCTAGGTTATAGATATTGTGTGGGGGGGAGAGATTTTTGACATTATTCCATGGTGGGAAAGAGCCTTAAGTCGGGGAAGATGATCATATAGTTGCCGAGATTGAGATTTGTTGATAATTTGGTTAAACTAATAGGCCATTAGCGATTGATTGTTGTTTATATTATTTGTTTTAGACCAAGAACAAGTCAAGGCACTTTGCAAGAGAAAAACTCGGGCCATTTGGAGTTTTCAAAAAGTTTGATTCGAGGTAGGTGATGGTTAAATGCTTCTGGTTTATGTATGTATGGATGTAGGTATGTCTACTACTTTGGAGTATCATTCGTGCAATGCATGGTAGAGACATACGAAATGACATCATGTAGGTAATCTCATGCAATGAAGTTATGATTGTGACTTGTGGTTTTCAAGTGGTCTTGGCATAAAGTTGGTTTATACGGTTAACATGTACGGTTTGTATAAAGACCTAAGAGCCATACATAGGGTTCCGTCAAATTTGATTAACATTTGAAGTCCCAGTAACCTATCTACGGTTAACCAGTATGGTCCGTAAAAGGACTTACGGCCTTCTACGGACCGTAGACGGGTTCAAAGTTATTTTAAAGGAGCTTTTGGGTCTTTTCCTAATTATTTAACCCAATACTATGTTGTTTTACCTTCTACCTAAACCCTATAACGGTTTTAATCCCCAAATTAACCATTTTTCAACTCATTCTTCAATTTCCCTAAATTAGCTGATACACTAACTATGGATGACTCAAATACCACATCATCACACTAACAACTTGGGTTTGGGTTCCATGAGAGGACCAGTCATTTGCATAGTGAGCATGTGGGGACATGCAGCCAATTCAGGTATTTTGTTTCATGACATGTAACTGAGAGTCTATGTGGTTGCCAATTGTTGTTATGTTATGCATTGTTATGTGTTACCGTATTGTAGTGACCATTTATATTTGTATCTTGGACTAGCCGCGTGATCCTACCAGTACACTGTGGTTCGTGTACTAATATTGCACATGTTCTTTTTCTTATTGAGTACATGACATCTTTCAACGGTTGATCTGAAACCTCAATTGAGAGACGTCTGATTTCTAAATCCAAGGATGAGCTACATCTTTCTAGCTGCCATGGATTCTTCGGACACAGACACTAGTTTTAGCTTTATGATTAGTTTCAGGATTGCATCCCCAGTATGATTGTATTAGAAATTTTGTTACGATGACTTTCAGTTCTTAGGCATAATTCTGCATTGAATATTTTTAGACTATTGGGTTGAGTTTATGGGAACTCAATTCTTTAGTGACTAAAGTATTTTTCTTATTTTATATGATAGACTTGGTTTTGCTTAAATGATATTGAATTGGTTTCGAGTTAGTTTTGGTTCTCCCACCAATTTGTTTTGTGTAGATATCACTCTCAATGATCTGAATCGTAACATAAAAATAAAAAAATTATGTTTTTACCACTTCACTACAAGATTTGACAGTGGTCATGTTAGCAATATTGGTTGTGATGATTGTACTATCATCAAGTTGATAGCTTCTCTTCTTCTTCTTTTTTCCAAGTGTTATTATGAACTGTTATGCATTTGATATAAATATTTTTCAGATGCGTTATTCATGGCTTTATAGTTTTAGTTGGAACAGTTGCATTCATTTTCTTGGTATTTTGACTGTTCATATATAGTGGTAGATGACTAGTTATTTACTTGAAGTTAAATCCAAAAAGAAAAGGTAAAATATATTGAGACTATTTTGGAAACTTAAATATCTTTCAATAGCCAAAAAAATATATTAGATAAGACATATCTTGAAGATAATATTAGAGCACTCACGAATTTTGTGGTCACAAGTGCACTATTATTTAGGACACACATAAAACTAGAGAAAAAAAAATATTAAGATGTGTTATGAATCACTTATAATAAGTTATCTACGTCACATTTTATGGGGTGTGATTTCGATTCTTTCTTTGATTTTATTAACGTGAGATATTTTGTACATATATCGCTCTAGTACTTATGATGACGCTTACGACCTCTCACAAGAAGGCAAGCAAAACTTTGTTACAATGACAATAGTTACAATATTTCGGTTATTATAATGAATATTCACTACAAAAATAAATTAAAATTAGCTACATAATTTTAAAATAATTTGTTGTCAATTTATTGTTTAGTAAGATTAATAACAAATTCTATTATTTAGCTATAGAATTTGTCCGTCATCAATTCCTACTTTGTTTGACCTAATTCATACATGTTTAATCTTTTTCAAATATACGAAGAGAGCTTCAAGAAAAAGGGCTTGTACTAGGTAAGTGATACTTTATTACTTCAAACGAATAGTGTTGCCTCACCCTTTTTAGCTAGGTTAAGAAGCTTATATTGAAACACTACTAATTAAAATTCGAGTTATCCATATTTTTGATAGAAATATATATCTGTTAGTAATTAATAAGAAAAATCAAGATTTTCGAAGATAAGTAAGGCAACGATTCTTTTATTCCACAAATTTAACTTACATAATCAAGCTTTTTTTTTTTAAGATAAGCGGAAAATATATTTTTTTCACTAACTTAACTTAAATAAAATAGTTAAACCACATAGATATTTACATATTTTCTTGGCATGTACCTAATTTAATCCTAAATATCTTTTTATCTACCCTAGTTGATCATGAACAAATTTTATCTTTCCTAGTTCATGAACAAACTAAAATAACACATGTATCTTAATTAATTTCCTATACATGAATTATCTTAATTTATGCATCAAAAAAATACTTTTTTCTTTTCCCAACATAGGAATCATTTTTCAACATGCGGTTGGAAATGTTGAGCAAAAAGAAATTTCCAATGGATCAGTATAATTTTATAAGTGAGATTTAAAAAAAAAATGAGGTGTACATAAATTAATCTTATTTATTTATAGTGTAGGAATGTTATTTTTAATAGATCCTTGACTTAAATAAATCATTTTTCAAAACATGTTAAAAAAATGTAAGAGTAAAAAACTATGATCGATGAGAACATTAAAGAAAGAAAAGTATTGTCAATAAAATAGTAAACGTAACCAAATTAAGTTTTAGAAAAATAACAATAGTAATAAAAATATAAAATCGAAGGATGAGATAATGCTAGCATTTTTATAAGAAGAAAGAAAAGTGTTTGATTACCTACTAATTGTCTTTTATGATTCTCAACCTCCATGCTCTCCTATATAAGGTTATGTCTGAGTTGAGCCTAAAAATATTATAACATGAATGCTAATTAATCAGAATTTTAATATGGATATTAAATATCAAATGAGAAAAACTTTGATTCTAATTAGCTGTTTTTTCTCCCTCTCTTTGGGACAGATAAGGTAATCACTACATGTGAGATGACATTAATTTTTTTGGACACTTTTGTTAGTTTAAACTGTAAATTAATTAAATGACTAACACTTCTATACTTTCTATGAAAATTGTTGCTTAACTTTCAAATTCACATAGAAAATTAGGTTGTTTGATTTATGGTGGACACGATATGGTAGATACTAAATTATCATATTAAAATACTATTTGATATCATGATTTCGGTATTATGATAATTGATGACATTTTAAAAAGATTTGATAATCAACATATTGAATACCGTACTAAAATATATAATTTCATATACAATTCAATTATATTCTTATGATACTAACAAACTCATAAGTTAATATTAGTACTAAACTAATTGTTTAGTCGAAAACATTGATTACTTTATTTTGATTGCAATGTTTTTTTTGAATAATCGATTAACAAAGTAATTGTTTATACTTTCATTTGAATATTTCTACACAATTATCAAGGTGTAATTAGTATGATATAATTGAGATATTTTTTGTAAAAAACAAAAGTCATAATTTTCTATTATATGTAAGTCAAGTCGAACAAATCATAAATTAAAATTGAACTTACAAATATTGAAATCATATATATACCGAATTAATTTGATATGATAATAATATAATATTTTTAAAATCAAAAATAAAAATTTTTACTATTGTATCATGTGCACCCATAATTTAACTAGCGTATTTTTATATTTGTCACATAAAAATGGAACGGAGTAACTTTATTTACCAATTGATGATTTGATTTCAAGACACATGATCCGAAGAATTTGAATTTATTCTTAGTGTTCTTGAAAATATTCCAAATTTGAAGTCACTTCAACTTTTAACCAAATTCTTTTAAAGTTGGCCAATAAAATTATAGATCTAGAATAATAATATGTTGTATGACAGATAAGAGATAATAAATTTTATTTTTAAAGGAAATAAATGGTTCACATTTAATTGTTTTGTCATACCAATGCATGCATTTCACTAGCATAAATTATCATACGAGTTACGATCAGATGAATAGGTTCCTTTATACTTTTAATTAAATATTGCAGGTTCAAATTCGATAAACGAAGAAAAAAATCTTTATAAGGAGACACTAAGCTTGTACATTGTAAAATTAAATTAATCAAATTTCAAAATAAATATCAAACGCTAAAATATTTGAGGGGTTGAGAATGCCAAAATTTTATTTAATCTTAAAAAGAATATTGGGAAGAATATTATTATATGTGTGTGAAGTTTCCATTCCGAATATATAGGAGCTAGAGATATAAATGATATGTCCCTAACATTTCAACACGTCACAAAAATAGCAATAATAAACGACTACGTTTCAGTCTCAAACAAATATTTAGGGTTGATTAATTTTATATAAACACGTCTCAAACAAATATTTAGGGTTGATTAATTTTATATAAACTCGTCTCAAACAAATATTATTGATAGCAATAATAAAAAATAGGTGAATTAATTTTTTTAACTCAATGATATCGTTGGAAGTTAAAAATTAGTTTTATGATTCTTTTTTTAATTCCATAAACATAGGTATGTACGAAAACGGTATATATGTATCATTTGATAGACAACGAGGGTAAAAATGCATCATTTGTTAGATGGTGATGATATATATACATTATTTGATTGACAATGAGTGAGGTATACATGCATCACCTTAATTTTAAACGAAGAATATATATGCTCCAAATTTCAAAATTGGCGAGTATATTAGCCCCTTTATAAATATAAGATAAAAAAATATTACAAGTTTGTTGTATTTTCTATTGACATACATATAAATCTACAAAACACTAAACAACTCCTAGAAATGCAAAGGCCAGAATTTCAATTTTATAGATTCTAAATTTTAGAACGACGACTTCAAGTGTTATTAAATAGATTTTAAATTTAATATTTGTATATATTTAATAAATTTATTAATATAAATATATTGTTTGATCAAAAACTATTGGGTTCAACTGAATTTGTATCCAGACGCAGAGGCGGACAACCCATGTATTCATGTGATGGTGCACGTCATGCGCCTATTAACTTCGAAAAAATAATATGTATATATAACTGGATGTGATAAAGCAGGGGTTGATAATTTTGAACTTGCGACCTAATGGTGCAAAGTGAAGTTCAAAACCAACACTCCACCAAGCAAAGTTTATATACTTAAGTTATTTAATTCAAATGTATACATTATTACATTAGTTTTATATTTCTACGTTTGATAGAAATATCCCACAAATTAATATTGAATGATATACATTAACTAACGTGCATTTATATTAATTTTTATTTCTCATGAATGATAACTTATAAAGGTAATATATAGAGGTAAGTCTCTATGATAATCATTAAATGGTAACTAACTTGTTATAATAAGTGAAATACATTTATTATCCAGCTAGAGAATAGAATTCAGATATTCCTTTTTGGTGTAAAGTTTTATTTAGTTTTACAATACTTAGCAACCCCGTACACAAATATTCTGCGTTATCAAAGTTCGGAAAAAAAATCACACTTTTAAGGGTGTAATGTAGATAGTCTATTCTAATACAAGTATATTAGTGACGGCTTCCATAACTCAAATCTATGACTTATAGATAACACTGAGACAATTTTATTGTTGTTCCAAAACTCCATATTACCATCCTAATAATTAAGAATTCAAAGGGAAAAAAAGTCATGAAAATAGGGTTGATGAATAGACAAAAAGCATCAATGCTAGAACAAAATAAATTAATAAATAAATAAATGGAAAATAATAATGTTTGGTTAGAACATTATTAAACTTTTCATTGCTTTATATTTATCCCCCCCTATCCATGAATCTTGTCAATGGTTGAGACCTAATCTTCTCCTAGTAAAAGATTTTTTAGTTCTCATAGAAAAAAAAATATTAGCATCTTTTATTGATAAGATATGTGGTTGTACTGATTTGTTAGGACAACCAGACATGTTGCTTTATTCAAGTCGAGAGTCGAGAATTTTAAATTTATGAATTTTAGATCGTAATTTTAAGTATATATATTCTTAATATAAATAAATACATGATTTAGGCCGGACCTAATAGTTTTTGTGGTAGATCTCTCCTCCATATCCTTTGCAATTTAAATAAAAACAAAATAATTTTCTCCAAAAACTCTCATATTTTATTTTGACCTTTTATATGTAAAAAAAAAAAAGAACTTCTTGAATTTGTTTTATGCAAAACTAATCACTTGACCATTTTTTAAGACAAAGAACAAAATTATTTGAAAGATAATAGTAGTAGTTATTGATAATTTCTTATTTTGATACTTATGAATATGACAAAGTAAATTTAATTTTTAATTCATTGAAACATGTATTTTTGGATTTTTTAGGTAGAAAGTATGTTATGTTTCGACTATATTTAGAACTATATTACCATCTTAATATGGAAAATATTAATGCAAGCTTCATAACATATGAGTAAAATAGTGGAACAATTAGTAATAATGATAAATTTGTGGATATAAACAAGCAAAGAATCAAAGTGCACATTTTAGTTAATTGTTGATTAAGTGTATATACACTTGATAGTATGTAATAATTGTGGGACCAAAAATGTCATTTACCCTTAAATAAATAAGGAATGATTTGGAATCTTTTCATCGTTCAGAATTCTTGAAAATGAAAATGTTGTTGTGAAAAATAAATCTTACAGTATGTAAATAAATATATATTTTTTCGGTGAAGAAATCTATTTATTATTCACTTCAAAAAATCGTTCTTTTTTTCTTATGAAAAAATAGCACAGACAAACAAATATTTTATTCTTTTAGCATCCAATTTAACCATATAAGTTGGGGATATAAAATTTCAGGAATATGTCTTTGAAATAAAAGAATATTATTATAACAAAAGAATAGATATATTTGGAGGAACCAACCCAACTTCATGACCTATAAGCATAGATTTCTACTTTGACAAAAATGTTAATTAATCGAATTGGTGCAACAGGTGATATTCCACAATGAAAGCTAGAGGTTGATTTCTTTTATCAATATCTTCTTAGTCGAGTTCCTCACATCGAACTTATCTAATGTGATTTATAATTTTTTTTTAGAGTCTGTGAGCTTTTACACAAAAAGAAAATTTATTTTGTGTGCATCCAAAAATAACGACTATCAATTTACCTTAGGTTCCAAAAAAAAAACCTAAATCATAAGGAAAAAATAGCTAGAATGATTGGTGATTAATTCAACTTTATAATATACATTGATTATATAAAAGTTTTTATATCCTTAGCGTTATTCTTGGTTTCGTTATTGTGCGCATAAAAAGTGACCTGAAAAATAAAATACATTATTTTACATTAATTATACTAACTTAAATTTGTGAAAAATTATAAATTCAGATCATTTTTATTGTAAATTTATTGGACTGTTGTGTAGTATAAATCCCACCGATCACAATAACACATCAAAAGAGTTTTATTACTTAGAAAAATTATTCAAATTCGACGCTAAGTTTAAGAGTTTTATTATGCCACAACATTTTGGTTTTTTTCTTAACAATATTTGTGTGGTAATAGACTTTTAAAATTTGTAATCATAGACAAAATTTTAAACTTAGAATGTGTCCAACATTTATTTTTGTTGGCAATTCCAATGAGAATGAAGTGGAAAAGTAGTAAGTTGGATTTAGAACATCGTGAGATTCCTATCTACCTTTGGTGTAAAACGGAGATCTGCAAGAAGTCAACTCTAGTACGAGAGGACTAGGTTGAACTAACCTATGGTGTACCGGTCATTATGCCAATAGCAACACCAGCTAAGTTGGTATGGAAGAACTGTGTTCAAAACTTCGACATGCAAGATGTGAAGCAATCTCGTACCAAATGAAACGACTTTCACTTCAAATAAAATGATAGAAATGATATCGGCCAAAGGCAAGTAAATAATAATGCAAACAAGAATATTTCAGCTGGCAAAAAACACATAATTAAAGCCAGAAAAAAACATTTTAACTGGACAAATATTAGCTAAAATAAACACCCCTAAGCTTACTTCCTTTTACCCTCCACCTTTTTCTATACAATAATAAAAACCATTTCCCTTCTCCTTGTACCAAATCAAAATTATAGTACTTCAAAGGGCAAGAGCCAAAAAAAAACTAGCCCGAACGATGAATCGCCATTCTACAAAAGCAATCCTGAGAGGGGACTAAAAGGCTTGGCACGTCGAGAATCTGGATATTGTGGCGAAAAATTAGGATTAGCTTTGAGAAAAACCACGAGGGTCGGCCTAAGTGTACAATGTTAGTCATGGCAAGCATGGTTGATTGCTCGCTCTTAACACGTCCAGACAAAGATCACAGTCTCTCATCTGTTGAGCATTGTTAAGTACAAGGTCTACCTGTTGCTGGTATAGACGCTGCTTGGTGATACGAATGCATCATTGCTGTGTCGTTATCAATGGCCTTAGCAGATTCCTCTGCGCCTTTTGATGTTTGCTCCAAGAGGCGAACAAGTGAGATGAATATCTCCATCCTCGTCACGTCTCTATTTGCCTGTAATTAAACATCAAATTATTGAAATGTTTGGGCTACTATAAGAAGGCATAACACCTAGATAGCCCCTTAAACTTGACACGTTTGGTAAGATAAGACGCTCAAACTTAGTCAGTGACCATATAGACAGTTGAACTTGGCAGAAGTGTGTACCTCTACGGCAAACCTCGCCCATATTTTGTCGTTCCTCGTTTCCATAACCCCTTTTAAGATGGTCAAGCCCAATCCTCTTATTATGTCGGCTATTTCCAGAAATAGACCGCGTTCTTCACAAAGCATCTGCAGAAAACAAACCAACTCAGCTGAAATAAATGAATGAGTCCACAGAAGAGTCAAAACTTCATAATTTATAGATGTCCTGACCTCCACGAGCATTTGACGAGGTTGATTCAGATCCTCAACTATGATCGGGCAGACCATAGACTGTGAACCAACTTCATATGCCCACGTCGCTCCTCCTTCAAAATTATCTTTTAAAAGCAATCCTCCTTCCTTGCTGATAATCTGCAAGTTGACAACATGAGGGGAAAGGTCGTAAGTATTTCTCATACATTCAGGCTTCTTGTATCACTTGCTAACACGTCATTCGAACATTTTGTAGACACATTTCAATGTGTATCATCTGAACTTGAAAACTAATTTTTGACAATGGGATCATAACAAAGGTTAAATGGTTATAATCAAACCTTTGACTCTCCAGTCTGTTTTAATTTGTCCGCATGTTTTGTGACGCTCTGCAAGAAAAGCATGTGCTTGATCGTGCGTTCCAATAGTGCATCAATGCTACACTGAAATCACAAAACCAAAATGGAAAAGGTATCTGTAAGAGAAAATATTCATTCAACGAGTCTACAAAACTAGAGGAGGACATGGTAAATAGTTCAACATATGTACCTTTGCCCCATTTGGAACAATTTCTCGCAGTTCTTTCACACGATCTTGGATCATTTGCCGATCTTTTGGTCTAGGTCTAGGATTCTCACCTGGTTTAAGCCTTTTGCGACCGGTCTTGCTCGTCTCATCAGGCTTCTTAGAATATCCAGTAGAAACACTGCTAGTTGGCTTTGTATCATGACCTTGTTCCACCCATGAACTAATTTGTGACCCATAAATTGAACTACTCTGTGAATAAGCTCCTGTCTTTTCTTTATCGGATCTAAATGACCGAGAAACCGTTGTTCCTGATTTTGCAAGGTTCTTGGGTTTCCCAAATACATCTCCTTGAATTTGACTCGAGAAACCAGCTCGGCCATAGGACGATGAGATATTTGGAGCAGAGGAGCTACTCAAATTTGTCAACGTTGTCCGACAAGAAACATCATCATCCAGATTCTGCTTGGCAGAAGGCTTGGACGCTATAGAATCCAAAAGACGCTCAAAACCAGCCACGAAGAATGATCCACTATCTGATTTTCCTTGATTGACTATCGAAGAAGCATGCTGACTAATCACAGAAGTAGAGTTACTCTTAACCCGATCCCATGTGTTTGAGTCTGGTCCATTACTTTGATAACTGTTCCTGTTTCCATTGAATAGTTTATTTTTAAAATCAGCACCCAGAACATCAAACAGGTCATCCCCCGAGTGACGTTGGACACAGGAATCTTCATACTTGTTTTCAAGTAATGCACTCTGCCCCACATATTCATGTTTTTCACCACAAACCTCTTGCACCGACTTGCTTGTACTACATGGATGCTCATTCTGTGTTAGCATAATTCCAAGTGCTTGAAACAAATCATTTTCGACTATTCCATTACTCTCATCCCACATAAATTGTGCATTCAGACCATCAGAAATATTACGAGTTATCAAATCATCCCCAACATTTAATTTTGACGTGGTTTGAAGCCCATTTCCAGCCGACTTTGTGCAAGAACTGATTATGTTTGATAGTCCATTGGCATCAGCAGTAGAATTGGGGCATGGAATTGATCGGTGATGCCCATCCCCTCGTTTACATAGTTCATTTTCTCCAGTGGATGGAGAAATTGAATTTCCATGACAACTAGAGATCAGGACATCATTGGGTCTTGGATCAGATGCAGTGAAACCATTAAGCTGGGATACATTGCTTAAGCTGCCGCTATCTACAGTTAATGAGTCAGTAAAAGATTGCTGATGAAAGGGAGGCCTCGGAATGTGTGAAGGAGCTTGTTGACTCATCCACATGTTAGAGCTTGGAGAAATTACCTCCGCTTTAATCAAGTTATTTATTAGCTGGCTATTAGGAGACAGATGTGCTTTCACCTCTGGAATAATTTTCTTGTGAAACTGACGATCATCATGAGATTCAACAAAACATTGGGTCATATTGGACGCTGGAAATGTTGCATCGGTAGACTGCATTATTCTATCCCAAACTTGTGCAGCCATAGAGGAAGAAGTTTGACAAATAAAACCATCAGTCTGACTTGAGTTGCCCTGATAACTGCAGCTAGCAATAACCGGAGCAGAGTTCATTACGTTTGTGCTCACACAAGAATCTACAAGACTTGAACTTCCCAGATAAACTGGTGTGCCAGTATTCACCATCGGATCTTTCGTTGCATTTTCATCGGATAACAAGACACCAGGGACACATCCTAGTTGACTTATCAGTATCCTCACATCCTCCACAAAACTCGTGCTCTCCATTATCTGAGGCAAAAAAATTACCATTTTACTTGATGTAGTTTATGATAGTAGTTATAAAAAAAGAAATTCAATCAATCAATAAGCCTAAATATCGGTATTAACAAAAGTAAAAAATGCAAAGAAAGCTCCAAGGTCCGTTGGGGCTATAAGCGTAAATAAATTGTGGGGTTTACTGAAAAAAGACAAAAAGGTACAAATATTTATATTTAGTCCAAGAGTAACAATTATAAAAGCATGAATGACAAAATATATGAACAAAGAATTGAAAAATATTTACGATAAAGTGATAAAGTGATATATCAATTGTTTAGTGTCACCTCATCGGCAAGGAAAAGAGCACGCCTTAGAACCTTGATGACGAGACTAAGGCGCACATTAGGTGAAACGCTCAATACGTTTTGAATCCCGCTTCAAGGCTTAAAAGCGCACCTCTGACAACACTGCTATATATTCTACTCTATTTGACCCCTAACTTGTCTTTTAAAGGCAACAATGACGAAAATACAATTTTTTGTTTTCTGTCAAAAAAAAAAAGAGAAAATGAAAAACAAAAAGCAAAATAGACTTACATGCAAGCATGATCCAAATTGGACGACACCATGAGGAAGAACAGGAACAACTGCAATTGTCTGCATGTATCAACAATATAAAGAATCAGTGACTAGCAAAACAAAAACACACATTAGTATGTATGTTATCTCAAACACATTGTACCTGGATGCCAGCAGAATATTGTCCCGTGAGCTCTTTCAGGACCTAAAAGAACAACAGCGTATGGATACACTAATGAGTATCAGTTGTTTCATCAGGACACATACCGTAGCATCTCCTCATTATAAAAAATAAAATAAAAAAAAAAAGGATACAAGATTTAGGATTAACCTAGCTTAAGTTTATCTTTAGCCTTTTGAAAAGATAAAAATAAAAATAATTGTATATATAGTTGTCTTTAACCTTGACCAAATTCAGTTCAATGGTAAAACTATCAAATTTTAACCACACAACTGGTTATCACAAGGGGCAGCTATTCAAATTTCTAAATGCTGTTGAGAAAGCATAAATCCTGTATACTAATGCGTACTACATATTCTCTCAGGATATAACTTAGTGGTCGTTAGGCCATGAATATTTTTTTACTTCTTTCCGGAGTTGAACATCATGTTTGGAAAAATATTTTGAAGAACACCAAAAAGTTGTTTTCTAAATGAGTGATCACTCACAGAAATTCAAAACAAGTCCAATTTGTATATTATACCATTTTTCACTTTGAAAACAACAACTATTTTTTCAAATTTCACAACGGCAAACGGGCTCTTAACCTCAGCATGCTAAAAATTATATCAAAATGTACCTCTGGTGGATGAACTACTCTACTAAAACCCTCTGAATGAAACCACTGATGACTCCCAGTAACTGCAGCCCGTCCGACTAGTCTGAGAAGTAAAATTATGCATATCAACGACATGGTATAAATAAACAAAATCTTTTCAATACTTTTTATAAAAAAAGAATCAATAAACTGAAAGTTCAGATATTATACCCTTCTCCTACTATATTGATTTGACTTTCCATCATCATTTTGTTTACAAGCAAATGCACTCCCTCCCCTGCTTGATTCATAAGCTGAGGATTACGTACCTCCCCCGAACCCCAGCAAACGCCCCAATCATGGAATGATAGTTCCGGATTCTCAACCCCCGAAATTCCATGAATTCCGGAGAATGTTGAAGGTTCATAATAGGATTCTTCCCAAATTAAAAGCCTGCCAATCAGTACAAGTAAAAAAATTAGAAAAACTATAGTAAATTCCAGCAGATAAGCCAAGATTCAGTGTCATTAATATTAATAGAAAGTGACAGTTCTATGTGTTCTTATAAGCAAGATTACTGGAGAAGTGCATACATAAAACAAAGAAGAAGAAAGAGACAAGAAATTGGAGAATAACAACACATAGAATCAAACAAGAATGAGTAATGAGTATATGTTTCTATACAGGAAAATCATAACAGTATAAAGGGTTTCATCAGATTAAAACAAATCACTTTCATTTATTTATTTTCCTTTTCATTCATTCCAATAAGATTCTTCAAAACAAAATGGACTGGAACAAACCACAACATTCCAAAAGCAGAAAATGACAGTTTCCAGATAATAAAAGAAAAAGCAAAAACACAACAATATCTAGTAAATTTATAGCATGTCAAATCATATATACCATAATAAAAAACAACAACAACAACATACTCAGTATAATCTCACAAGTGGAGTTTGGAGAGGGTAGAGTCTAGGCAGACCTTAACCCCTCTGAAGCAGTCCAGAAAAAGAAGTAACAAAACTACAAGAAATAGCAGATAGTAAGAAGATAGTAACTACAACAAAATAATATGATAATCGAAAAAACAAGAATAGTACAGCTATCAGCATGGATGGATAACAAGACACCACATTGTTACCTACTAGCAAAGTATTATGCTACACATTAAAGAAAGCTAGCAGTTTTGTTTGGTCAAAAAAAAAAGAAGTGAACACAATAGAATCAGTGAAACTCAGTTCACAGTATTGCAGCAGCAGCTGAAGTGCTGAACAACAAAAGGACCATCAGACTTTAAACACTTTTTCAGTTTATTACTTTCATTTGTCTTCCATTTTCTCAGCAAAGAGAAAGAACAGTTGTCAGCACAAAATCCAAAACAGAAACCAGAACAACAAGAAAAATGAAAAGATGAAAAAACAAATGCCATAGAAAAAACAAACAAAAAAATAGTAAAATCCTACACTTTTCTCCATTTTGCCTCAAAAAGAAATGAATTCATAAACATCTCATTTTCTTTTATCAAAAAATCATAAGCAAGATTATAGGATCAGTATTCTCTTTTATCAACTCTCATTTTCTTTTTGGTTTAATAAAAAAGAACAAAATAAAGCTACACCCAACAAGAAACAGCAACTACATACCTACAATAATCCCACAAGTTGGATCTAGCAAAGGGTAGAATAAACTAGACCTTACCACTAACTCGTGAAGGCAAAGAAGCTCAAGTGCAACAAATCAAAATTTGACAGTGGAGAAAATAAGTCAATTGATACAAAAGACAGTACAAGGCATCCAGAAAATGAAATTTCACATAAAAATGAACTCAATGTCTGAATCCACAAGCCAAGACTGCATTTTTCAACTTTCAACAACATGAAAAAACTAAAACAAGAATCAACATGAAATCTGAAATCAACCCACAAGCCAAGATCACTTCTTTTTTCACTTCCATCAAACAAAACTTTCACATAAAACCTCAAACTCAAGTCACAAGCCAATACTATTACATTTTCTTGAAAGGAAAAAAAAACTTCATTCATTGAAAAATAGGAAAAAAAAACTCACTTTGTGTTCTGGCAACCGATCTTCCAGTAAACAGCATAAGACCATTGGTTGACTCCACACAGAGTCTTTAAAACCTCTTTCAGCAAATACCCCATTTTTGCACTATTCTTTTGTTTATTCACTTCCAAATTTTCTCAGCTAAAAAATTACAGATTAAAGAAACTAACTCCCCCTGCAAGACCCACGCCCTGCCTGTTTAGTTCTCAGTCCACCACTTCTTTTTCTCACAGGATCCAAATTTTCTACTGATTTTAGCCTGCAACCCATTCTATGGGTAGAAAAAAAAGGTTGAAACTGAAAGAAGAAGAAAAAAAAAACAGAACTTCTGTTTTCCTCAGCCAAGAAAATGGAGAAGAAAACTACACTATACCACAAGCCTTAAGTTCACAGTTGACAACAAACACAATTTTCTCCATTTTAAACAAAAACCCAACAAATATATGAATCTTTAGTGACTAAAGAGAGTAAAGATCAAAGCTTTATTAGTTTTCAGTGTGTTCTTGATTCTTGGGGATGTTAAAAATAGAATCTTTGGTGTTCCAAAGTGTAATCACTGTGTGTATTATGTGTTTTTTTGGGAAGTGGGTAGTTGAGAGAGGAGGCTGCTGTTAGTGTTTTTGCTCTGTGTGCTTTTTTTCATCACCAGAAGAAGTAGTAGCAGCAGAGAGGGAAGAGGAAGGGGGTAAAAATAGGTGGTGCGGAGTGTGCTAACATATTCTTATGTCTTGCTAAAATGCGCTAATGATTTAATTAGTGAGGGAGTTAATTAGTTTAATTTTTCTTGGAGTTGACAGAAATAGCCTTGGAAATAGTAGAGAATTACGTGTAATGTGCCACTGTAGGAGTTTCTTGTCGGCTTTCTAATTCAGGAGGCTCATTGTTCATTGGGACTACACAAAAGAATCTTAGTTCGATATATGTATTGAATTTCGATTAAATATGAATAGTAATATGTTATACTTTTTATTGTACTTTTTATATGATTTACTTTTCTTTTTAGTTCGTTTCAAAAAAAGTTATATGTTTTTATATTTAATTTTAAATGTCTATTTTATCTCTAATGAAATGATTTATAGTTACACAAATATTTATAACTTATTTTAGATCATTAATTTCAAAAGTCTTTCTTTATTTCCTAAATTTCGTGTTAATTAAAATGGAAGGAGTATATTATTCATTTTTGAGATGTTGTTCTTAGTAGAATATTTTTTTTGTTTTTTTAATGTTTTTTTTATTTAAAGATTTGATATTTGTATTGAACTCTGATCAAATTTGAATTGCATGTTTTATGATTCATTTTTGAGACAGCGTTTTCAATAGAATATTTTTCATTTTTTTATGTTTTCTATTTAAGATTTAACATATGTATTTGAACTCCGATTAAATTTAAATCATATACTATTATTTAATCCACTTTTTAGATAGTGTTCTCAATTGAATTTTTTCATTTGCAAAAATCCGAATTTCTTTTACGTGAGGAGTAAAGGTATCCTCATCAAAAATAATTTAAATCTAAAATTTAAATTTAAAATCTCTAATTAATCTATATATATATACTCCATCATAATCATATATACTCCATCATAATCTCTCATGATTTAGAAAAGATACCTCAATAGGACACTAATTACTCTGATAAACAACTTTAATGAGATTTTAGTTATGTGGTTTAAAATAAAAAAATTTAAAGAATACATAAAGTGAGAATCCACGTGAGTATTTATTACGAGAATGACTATGCAAAATATTCATATCTGAACAGTATAAATAAGTGATATAATTAATTAAGTATAATTCAATTATTCATCTAATCTGGAAGTAACAATTCACATGAATACTTATTTTCATAAAAAAAAAATCAGATTTTATTTTTATGTGTGTATTAAACTATATACTAATTGAAAATCGATAAATCTTCAATAAAAATAATCAAAATTTACCTTGTCAGTATTGTTTTCAACGAATTTTCAATTGAAAATCCCTTGGGAGAAAATTTTGACAAATTTGAAATTAACGATTTTCTGAAGATAATAACTTCGAAAATTATACTCTTTGTAATGTCTTATCCCAAAATAAAATAAAAACATTTTGTCTAATTTTCATAGAAGATCTTTTTATAAATATAAATCTAATGTTTTTTTTTCCTAAACAAGAAACGTAAAATGATGATTTCCTTTTAACTTTTATTATATTTTAGCTTTTTGTTGGTAAAAAAATATTGTTTAAAGTACATAATTTTTTATTTATTTATTTTTGTATTATTTTTTTTTGGAAAGAGGTGGATTATTTGTAAAGCAACCTACTTTTCAGTGGGCGCAATATATCTAGGGACCTCTTAAGTTTTGTACTTTGTCTCTTTTCTTTTTATTTTATTATATATTATTTTATTTTTATATATTCTTTTTTTTTTTTTTTAATGAAAAAGTCAGAAATTATTCAGAAATTGTAGTCAGCAAATTGAGTTTTGCTCATAGTGGGAATTGTTGTCAGGATGACGTATTCCATATTTACCCTTCATGTTGACTAATTTTACACCTTTGCCACTGATCATGACGCAAATTCTCTGTCACTTTTTTATTTCTTTCTAATGGTTATTTCATTAAAAATTAATTTAGGAGTAAAAAGGAAATTAGAGATTAAAGTAAAAAAATTGAAAGGAAAAATGGACTATAATAAAAAGAGAAGTATTGAAAATCGCTCTGAACTTAGTGCAAATTATTAGTTGTGTCTCCGAATTATTAATACCCTTAAGACGTCTTTCTATTTGACTGACTAAACTTTGATACAATTTCGATATGTCACATGTCATAGCAAGTGGTCTCAAACTCTTGTAGGAGCATGAGGTTCTTAATGAGAAGTGTTGAGAACACCCCTAAACTTGATGAGAATTTAGGGGTGTATTTCACTCATGTTGCAAGATCAGAGGTGTATTGAAGTTCAACTAGTCAAGTAATCGGGTGTTTTTAAGGTTGTCAATAGTTCGGAGATGAAACTAATAATTCATACCGAGTTTAGAGGTGTTTTCAATACTTCTATCAAATAAAAATAAAATTATATCCATTTTTAAAGAAAGTATATCAAGATCCTCTTTTATAAACTTATAAAGATTGTTTAATTTAGAGATAAGTTATGAAAAAATTACTGACAGATTTTTATTTATTTTTCAGCCTTGATAATTAAAAGAAATGAATTTTACCTATTGCTCAAAGAAGAATAAACTTTTGAGCTGCAACTAATATTCCCTATAATTTTGATTGAAGAAATTATTTTATTTGAAAATTTGACACCAAGGAAAACAAAGGTCTAACTAATTTGAAAATTGAACCAATGTAAACATATTGGTCTAGATATGCACTTTTCTTTACAATTTTTTTAATATTCAAGTCAACTTGAATTTATTATTTTTTGTAGTAATGATACTTTTTTTTCATCCAATATCTGGTACTCGCATAGGAACACGACTATTTCACATTCGTAACGCGTAGGCCCCATTCGAGAGAAACACTCCCTACAAAGAATTTTTTTCATACCTAAAACTCGAATCTGAAACCTTTAGTTAAGAAAAGAACAATCACATCTATTACACCACATCATTTGATGGTTAGTAATGAATGATACACTTAATATATTATAAAACTCAATAAATTAAATAGTTATTTAAATTATTGATTTGGTAGGTTTGCAATCTATCAAATTGAATAATTATGGTATTGACTATAGTATAAGCATGGTTGTGCCACTATAATATTATTTTAAGATTTAGGTAGGAAGTTGTATATATCTACGTATTGTAAAATAATTATTAATGTGGGAAGATGTAATTTTATATGTATATAAATTTTCTCAAGTTTACTTAGAAATAGTAAAATTCTATATTTAATTATTTACTAAGCAAATCATGGTTACCTAACAATGAAGAAAATATAGAATTAATTGCCTAGCTACTTTGAAGTTATAATTATGTTTTTTAAGTGTGAGATACATTAGTAGGTCTATGCATCTCATTTTTTATATTATTTACTTTATGTTATAAAGAGAGTGAGTTAACCAACATATAATATATTTTAGAAAATATATCAAGAAGTAAAATAACATAATAAATTTCATGAGGTTCGTCTTTTTCGTAGTAAAAAAATTTTCTCTGCTTTTGCTTAGATAGTTTGATGATTAGATAAAGTCGAACATTATTAAAATTGTGTATTATTTTTCTTAAATTTCTATTTAGTTAAAGTATGATTATATGCTAGTTAACTCATAATTTTTCAGTAACAACTTATTTGTGAGAAATCAACAAAAGTGGTCATTATGTTTGGGGTGGGTTCAAAGTGTTCTCTTCATTATCCTTTTGAATAGTTTTAATTTTTTAAGTTTATCAAAAGTGAACAATTTTTATTTTCCAAAAATATTTAACTAACAAAAAATTATTGATTTTCAACAAATGTCTCGTAAGTATTTAGCTTAATAAGAGATTTTCAATGAAAAAGTTCATTAAAAATATTATCGATGAGTCAAATTCCGACATATGTTACTTTATGAAGCCTTGTGGTAGGTGGTGTCAATCTCCTATCAATTGGAAAGCCAATGAGTCAAAGTTGTGATATATTTATATCATGTTGCTTTTATAAATAAAAATAAGTAAGAAAATTACGTTCAAAGAAAATCATCTCAATAAAGATAATTTTAAAAAATTATTCATGCGAAGAAACTATTTGAAGTACAATTTTTTTTTATGTAAACTCAGTATTCACATGTTTTTAAATTACATAATGAATGCAATTGGTACAAAGAAAAATATTTTCTAAAAATATTGGAGGTGTCTCCCTTTAATTTCTTGAAAAGAAAAATATTTAACATGACTCTTTAGTCCATATCTTATTTTTCAATCTTACCTAATTGATGTATTGAATAGGCAAAGTTTACAAATTTAAAAAACTAGGTTAGGTCACTGAATTTTGAAGTAAAATTGATTTTATTTTATTTTTAAGAAAAAGGAATAGATGTAAATGGATAAATGTTGTTTATAAATTGATTTTAGAAGGTCTACTTTATCTTTATTTGTATATATAATATGTATATATAGAGTGTGTATATATATATATATTTTTTTAAAAAAAAAAAAAAATTATTTTTTTATTTATTTTTTATTATTTTTTAATTTCAAGATAATTTACCTGCGCAACCATCTTTATCATAGTCTTTACTCTTTGAGTGAGCACTGGATAAACTCTGAATTGTGTAATAACATGTAAACCACACAGATGATGTAAACTGCACTAGACAAGCCTTGTGCAATAGACTCGATTTAAAAGGCATTAAGGGAAATCTATCCCAAATTATCCGTGTGAATGACCACCCTCCAAACTAGCTAAATCATTCCGAACTATTATACAAAACAATTACAACTAGGTAGGACTATTTATTTTAGTCCATTGGCTACAAATATTAAGATCCACTTATTATATCAAATTTTTATTGAATGATTTACTTGTATTACATGATATTTCCATATTAATTAGCTGTCAACTTCAAATGATATTTTCCATAAACATTGACAAGTGGTTTTTCATTAGTGGTCTAAAAAGTTTTCACTTACCCAAAGAATTGGAGACAACTCATTATTTTTTGTTTATATAATTTTCTTGATACAAATTCCCAAAAAATGGGACATAAATTTAACTATTTTTTTCTTCGGATAATTCAATTCCTTCTTGGGAGAGTCACATATTTGCTTTGAGCCCCTAAATGTCACCGTATATCCTACTCCTTTGGAATGTAATACTCAGTGTCCTAAGTTCTAAGGCACTATATTTCTTTATTTTCTAGGGCGGTGGTTACGAGTTCAGCTAAATTCAATAATTTTATACATAAAGGTTATTAAGTTAAAACTCTATCAATAACATAAAAGGCATAGAATTTTTAATGTATAAATTTCAAATTCTGATTCCGTCTCTATTTTTCATTAGGTTGAAAATTTTGAATATATGTATATGCACTTTATTCCATTGGTCTTTTGTGGTCCAATTTTCTCATTGTATCCCATTAGGGTATGATGACATTATTTTTCTCCTTTCAAGACTGTTTTATTTTGCCTTTTTGGCAACATTCTTGTATTTATTTACATCTTGTGTACATTACCCTATAAAAACCTAGAATTTAGAGTGGGGAATTTGGGCAGGTGGTACAACTGCTAGTAAAAAAAAAAGGGAAATGTGTCACGACCCGGACCGTCGTGATTGACACCCACACTAATTCTTCAGTGGGAGAATCACTGCTACAACCCAAACCTAGCAACTAAACCAAAACTGAAGTATTTAAGGATACTAAACAAGTTAAATACTAAGGAAAGAAATAGGGAGTTCCCATAAACTCCAAACAAAAGTCTATCAACTAAACATATGCGGAAGTAACACCTAGAACTTGAAAGTCAATGTATCAAAACATCTAAAGTTCAACAAGTTTAACAAGAAGGGATACAACCCCAAACTAATGCACTAATAACTAACTAGAAAGTCTAAGTCCGAAATGGTGGACATAGACGAAAGAGAACTCATGACGGCCCGGAAGAATTGCCTTGCCCTTGAATTCGAATGATCACTGATCTTCTAAGTGAGGTCTGTCAATAGCGGCTTGAAGATGCCCTGTACTCAACAAAGAAAGAGCAAGTGCAGTATCAGTACACAACCAGTGTACTAGTAGGATCACGCGGCTATCACACTAAGTGCAACATACATAAAATCAATACAACAATATAATCACATGCATATATCGAACATATACAATATCATCAACATTTACGAACAACTTCATATTTCTCAAGATACATAATTATGACAAGTCATTAGTCCTTTCATGGAACCCAAACCCAAACAGTTAGCATACCGAAACGTGGTACCCGATCCAATGTTTATGTCTGAACGTGACAACCGATCCCATATTTATGCTGGAACGTGACAACCGATCCCATATTTATGCTGGAACGTGGCAAACCGATTCAAGTTAGTGTGTCGAAACGCAACACCCGATCCATTCAACAAGCCACAATCACAATCACAAAGTACATTCTCATAATCAGACAATCAAGTCATGATTCATGGCATTCATCACTTATATATCCTCATTTACAACAAGTGTGATCAATAATGCAACATCCGCATGCATACATGTATCATAATGAAGCAAGACAAACATGCATCACACAATCATAGAATCACAATCATCACCTACCTCGAAACAAGCTTGAAACCCTAAGAAACTTGATCATTCCCTTTCCGGATTCGTTCCACTTGTTCTTGGTCTACAAACAATCATAATAATACGAGAATCAATAAACAATCACTAATTACCCGAATTACTAACAATTTTAACAACCCTAGATCATACCCATGATCCCAAGTATCCAAAATAGGGTTGTTTCCACTATAGATTCTAGATCAAAACTCTCCCCAATCGATAATTACCCACTAGATTAGTTCTACATATTGAAAAATGGATTCGGGGAGTTAAAATCTTACCTTTAGCCTCAAGAATGGTGAAAACTGTCAAGAGTCGCCTGGGATTCGTTCCTTAGCTCTAAAATTTGAAAAGTGCAAAATAAAAACGTTTTGGAATTTATTTACGACTTTAAGTCGCGTTTGATTCGCCATAACGGCACCCACTCCGCTACAGCAGCGCCGCCCTGGCGACCAAAACCACCGCCAAAGCGGCTTGCACAAAACAATGAGCAAATTAAAGAATTTCAAAACCCCCATTTCACAACACGCCTTCAACCAATGACACTCAGAAATTACCCGTTAATGCTAAGATTAATTCCGGGAGTTCTACTCACCCGAATTCAATTCTGTAAAGTCGTACGGATTCTTAGCAACTTATCTAACTACTCATGTAATCCAAAACATAATTAGATCACCCAATTGCTACCAGATTTCTCTAGAATTTAAAGACTCCGATTCCGTCCAAATCTGGACTAGGTTGAGAAATTCTAAGTTACTACGAAAAAAATTTCCGACCCAAATTTTTTTCCCGTTGGCTTTTCTATAACGACGGAACCCGGTCGTACGGTCAAAAATGCCCTTAAACTATGTGATAGGAATAAAAATGCCCTCCGTTTATAGTTTGGCTAAGAAATGCCCTTACCGTTAATACTTTGGTTCAAAAATGCCCTTAAACTATGTGAAAGGAACAAAAATTCCCTCCTTTTATAGTTTGGTCCAAAAATGCCCTTGCCATCAATACTTTGGTCCAAGAATGCTCATATTGTTATTTAATGGGTAAAAACTGCTCATTTTCTAAATAAATGTATTATTATTTTCCAAATAAATATATTTCCAAATAATTACGTCTTTTGGAACTTTTGTTTGTTCTTTTGCTAAAAACAATTATATTTTCTTGAATATGTAAAACACTCTTTTTTCTAATAGTAATTAGTATTTTAATTTTAATTTGTAGCATGTACCATAGAGATGGGGTGAAGTCGCGGAGGTAGAACCTCAGGTTCAGATTCGATTGCATTCAATAATTTTGCTCAAATAATCTATTTATGTTAAAAGAAATTATTATATATGTACACATTAAATTTAAAAATTGAAGTCGTTGTTCTAAAATTCAAAATTTCTAAAATTAAAATTCTAACTCTATTTCTATCTGCATATTTACTTTGTGTGATTTGATTGTGTAAAACCTTTCTTACCCTAATCTTATATAATTAAGATTTCTCTCTTTGAGTTCATTCTTTTCTTGGTCCATTTCTAGAGTAATTTTATATTTTTATTTATTAATGGTTATGGTACTTAATTACTTTATATCCATTAATGAACAAAATAACCTTTTTGGGTTTTGTGAGCTATTAATGCTTCTATTCTATCATATCATACCCCTATAATGTATATCCTTAAATAATTATAAACTATTACATCTAATTGAGTAACTCCATTTTTTTTCACATGGTTTGAGGATTGGCTAGTGTAACTTGGTTTATCCTAAAACATCACTCTAACCATTGATTAAAAGATACTATAATCTTTTTTTTTTGTGTGGACCCTACTTGATTAATGGACAGGATTCTTTATGACCACACACCCTCAATGACCACCTTAGACTGTGGTAGGATGGATAAAATACCTTATTTCTTAATCTGAATTTTCGATTCAAATTTGAAAATAAAAAAACAATAATTAGGAATGCTTCCCCTCGAGTATCACGTGACGTGAAATCAAAATAGTTTTTCTCTAAAATAGGTACGAAATATTAAGTAAGAAGTTGAAAAACATCTTCAATTGACCACCAAAAGCTATAGTGGGATAAATAAAATCTCATCAACCTTAATCATATGTCTCGAATTTGAGATATGAGAATGAAAAAAAAATATTCTAAAGGAGTTTTTCCTCCTTTGATTGGCCGTAGCGGCGTGAATTCAAATTAAATAAAAATCTCAAATGAAATATCGAACATCGAACAATTTTTTTTTTGAAAAAAAACCTTCAAGTGGGGTTGGAGGTTTTTTTTTTGGGGGGTGGGGGTGGGGGGATAGGGCATGAAAAGATGGAACAATAGTTGGAAGCACATGAG